>NC_051155.1:139304910-139456458 GCF_013339745.2 Dermacentor silvarum
TTCGCCGCTGCGGCGTATGTGCTTGCTGCCAGCGTTTTGACAGTCGTTGTCTGCAGTCATTCAGTGTGATCTATTCATGTTTGTTTGTGCGCGCTCACACCACGCTTGTTCATTCAGTTAGTAATAGTCGGGCCACATTTTCCAACGCACGCTACACATGCAATGCTGCCCGGATCGGCAGTGCAGCGCTACAGGTGTGTCCCTTCGCACGCGCTGCCCACGGGAAGCGCTTCTCATCAACACCACCGTTTCACACGCGCCTTCTCGTGGTCATCGAGTCTCTCTTCATGTCGGTCTACTTACGCCGCAGCACACCTGCTTACTTAATCAGCTCATGTTTACTACAATTCATATTGCTACCAAAGCCGCTCACCTTACTTCGTATTACATTGCTGTGTTGCTATCGCATTCATTGCTTCGCCCTTAGGGCGAAACTGTGACACTTTTTTTGTTATTAACCCCTTTAAGGACGATACATGTAAATACGTGAAAGAAATATTTATTTTCCATCTAAATGTGCAAAACACATATACTAGAATAAGCATAATCAACATAATCAAGTTTCCGATGTACAACCAACAGGCCCAAATCGCCACAATTCTCTCTTATCCTGTGTTCCTGCTCTAAACTAAAGAATGACGCTTGTTGCCTGTCATTCAGTGTTGGTTGAAGACAGCCAGAAACTTCATACTCAGTACTGAAACTCTGCAAAAAAAAAAAAAAAATGTCTGGTATTTTGTCTGTAGGAAGCACTCACCCATAAAGGTTTAATTAAACATTTCGATTAAAAGACACTGTCAATGTATCGTTATTCTCCAGAATCAGATTATCCTATATTAGTTCCTGCATGCCATCCAATTGTATATATTTGCTGTGTATATCTCACCTAGTTTTAATATTTTATTGAAATAGTCTCACGCTTGTTGTGGTGTACCATTGTGTTTCTTATATTCCTGTGGACGTTATTGCTTGGCCACTGATTGTCTGATGTACTACCTGGAATGCTGATCTTTGTTAGGAGACACGCAATGCTTGCCTCTGCATCTTGTGGACATGTTGTATACATGTGTGAATAAATTTGATATAGAAATTTTCTGTATGCCTCCCTTGCTTCGTTGACTGGCGTTGGCTTCAAATAGTTCATACTGAAAAAAAAAAAATGATGAGCCACAAGCAGCAGTTCTTCAAAGTTGCATTAGCTATTGAAATTGCTCACATTTCTTTTTTTTTTTTACCCATCTTTGAGCTTGCTTTCTAAGAAAATAAGTGCATTCTGTTTTGTGTAGGGATGCAAAGGGAAATGATCAGTTGCAGTTGCCTTGAGCTGTGGCTTTACATCATGGTTGCAGTGGTTTCGAAGTTGATGTGCCGCGAAGGAACGCTGCTTTGGCCAGGGCACTTGCTTTCATCCTGTGGCAGGCGGGCGACTCAAACAAGGCCATCGTGGCAAAGTAAGCAAGTTCATTCGTCACTTGCACTTCGTCCACTTTATGGTATTCTTTTCCTGTACAGCCCAACTGGAGTCAACGTAGCCCAGACTGATGGCATCTTGGCCAGTGATGGCATCATAGAAACTGTGAGTTGGCTGTTTTATGTGGGATTAGCTGGCAGTGACTGCAAAAGCTCGACTAACTCTCTCTTTACAGCTGACGCTATCAACGTTCACATCAAAGGTGGCATTGCAAGAATATTACAGTTCCTGTATATTTAAAGTGAGTCTGCCTATTGCATACAGCAATGCATTGTCTTTTTTTTTACATTGTGTTGCAAGCATGACCTGCTGCTCTGTAACCAGCCCATAGTGACATACAGCTAAAGAGATGATGGATGCAGAAAGGCAAGGACCTAGCCTAACCGAACCTAAAACCTGATACTACTTTCTTTTTTTTTTTGCCATTCTATGTTCACCATCTGTTGTGTTGTGTGACCACCGTGGATAGCATGGAACTTTCAGAGATTATCGTCCTCTAACCAGCGCCCACACAGCAGTGCAGAGATTAAAGTAAATCACCTGACCAAGTCATTCAACGGTACAGCATATAAACGTGAAGGGACCTTAGAAGCCTGTTTGTCTTATCAGACATTCAAGTTAAGAGAAGCGCACAGTATCAATCAAAGGCAGAAGCTACCATAACGTTTAGAGAATTCAGCTTGATGGACTTGGTCTTAAATGGAGTCTACTGTAATCTACATGCCCAGAGGCACACTGGTAGTGGTACTCACAATAGTCTGTCAGTTGTCTTATGCACTCACATATTTTCATTCTTCAGTCATTGTACTGATGATGACATTTTTGTCCTTGAAGCTGCAAGAGGAAAATTGTTCAAGCTGCGTTGCTTTCTTGATATCTGTCCTAATGACACATGGCTTCGAAAGGCAAGCTTTTTATGCAGTACTTTCCTTTTTATATATATATATCCTCACACCATGTGTGCAGTAACTTTTTAAATGATCAAGTGTGTTTTTAACTCATTTAACTAACAGGATACGTGAAGAAATGGACGAAAGAAACAGCTCACTTATTGGAAAGCACAGCCATTGTAACCAGGTGATTTCTTTTTTACTTACCATAGAACTTTGCTTTGCATGTCTTATGTGTGTGTCATTACATTGTCGTTGCAGCTGAACAGAAAAAGCAGCTGGGAACAAAAAATGGGGATGGCCATGCACCAGTTATCATTTTTGCTATTGCCTTCATGGCCTCGGCATTATTTGAACAAGCTAAAAGCTGATAATTTTGCAATAATATTAGGCACCTGCAACGGCTCTCAGACAGCTAACAATGGCTGTCCTCAACAAAACGGACACTGCCCTTGAATGCTAGCTGTGACCATGGCTTCACAGTGCTACAGAGTTAGTTTCAGACCCCTATTGTGCTTATGCATATGTTTGTATTTCTTTCAATTGTGTTCACAGCATACGCAAGCTTAAGGAAATAAGGGGTAGCGCTCTTTCACTCTCTGCCTTTACCTTACGAGATGTGTTCAAAAAGAAACCGAACTTTTGCTATAACACCTTTACTGCTTATGGTACATTTTAAGTGCTGTCCCCTTCAAAGTAGTCCCCTCTACTGGCAATGCACTCTTCCCATCTTTTCTTCCATTTCTGGAAAGCCTCCTGGAATGCACTTGCTGGAATGGCATGCAGGTCTTTTCTCGCATTGTCCTGGATCTCTTCTATGGTTTCGAAACGACATCCTTTCAAGGTAGTTTTCAGCTTGGGGAATAGAAAAAAGTCTGCTGGGGCGAGGTCCGGAGACTATGGTGGGTGGGGCACAACAGGAGTGTGGTGTTTCGCTAAGTAGCTGCAGTCAAGTAGCTACGTGTGAGCCGGGGCAATGTCATGATGCAACATCCAAGCCTAATTTCCCCATAATTCAGGCCTCCTGCTGTGCACAGAATCTCTCAAATGTGCTAGGATTCCCTGGTAAACTTCTTTGTTTACCGTCTGACCATGTGTCACAAATTCCTGATGGACAATGCCTTTGGAGTCAAAAAACACAACCAACATCACCTTCATTTTTGAGCAACTCATGCGTGCTTTTTTTGGACGAGGAGAACCTTTGGCCACCCACTGCGATGACTGCACTTTCATTTCAACATCATAGCCATAAACCCATGTCTCATCGCCTTTTATGATGTTCTTAAGAAAGTTTTCATCGTCATTGGCAGCGGCGAGCAGTTCCTGGCTGATTTCAACATGAGTCTGCTTCTGTTCAACAAATACGCACAAATTTTGCACTGACACGACGCATCCCAAGTTTGTCACTCAAAATTTCATGACATGATCCTACGCTGATACCCACTTCGTCAGCAACTTCTCGAACAATCAAACGACGATTTCCATGAATCAAAGTTCAAACTCTCTCGACGTGGTCATCGTCTGTGGATGTGGAAGGTCGTCCAGGGTTGGGATCGTCACCGACCGACATTCTTCCATCTTCAAAATGCTTGAACCAATCATAGCACTGTGTGCGACTCATACAGTCGTCCTCGTATGCTTGGCTAAGCAACTGAAATGTCTCTGAGAAAGTTTTCCCAAGTTTGTAGCAGAACTTCACACACACACGCTGTTCTTCCAATTTCTTCATTGTCACTTTGGCACCAATACGAAGAACAGCTTGTTCATGTGCTCACTTCAGTGGCTGTAGCTGGCCAACTAACAGTCAGAGCGAAATGCAGGAAATGGCAGTCTGTTGTCTAAACCTGCTGCTACATGCGCTCAGTAGCCGCAGCGCGCTCCCTCTGCCAGTTGGCGCACTATTTCAAAAATTCGGTTTCTTTTTGAAAACACCTCGTATATCCTCAAATCTGTGTGCACTTTTGAACAGCATAGAAATGAACTGCTACCAAGTTGCTCAAGCTTCTCGCCCTTCTCTAGTCAGTCATACATTAATTAAAATGGAGCATGCTACAGGGCTACCTGCACTGCTTCCATGACAGCCCATCACCACGCACCTTACCATTTTACTGCCCTATTGGAAATGTGTGCTGTTAAATTTTCACAAATGGCCAATGATTAGGGAAAAATGTGTGCTCAAAATTTCACTGTGGGGTGAAATCATAAGAAAAGTTAATATGGTATCTGATCAAGCCCTGTCAGTGCTAACTTTGCCAGCATCGCTCTTGGTTAGCAGTGGCAAACCGGCCCTCACCTGATTGCCTGGTTGAGTTGTTATTCAAAGTTCGTTGCTAGCTTTCTGCACATTTAACACTGATTAGCTCACCAGTCTGTGACAGAAATGTGCACACTAATTAAGTGTTTTTCACATATATCTAAGAGGGGCTTAAAGGGATACGGACACAAAAGTTGGCGGGTGGTTTTTTGCGTCAGGACAAAAGTTGAACTGTTGAAAATGACGAATACAACAAGCTGCTTTGTAAAAAAGAACGAGAAACATATTTTTTTTTTTTTGATTCTCTGTTGCACCTTGCCTTCAAGCGGCCGCCGGCAGAAGCTGAAATTTGACGTCATAACACCCACCCACGCGCGTGGCCAAGGTCGGCCACAGCCGTCGCAGTGTTTCCGGGGGTATCGATCCCTGGCAGCGTTTGTTTAACCCCTTTCGGCGATCTTCACACGTGGTCCATCCGAAACATTATCCCCGTCGGCGCTCGACGCAGCTGGTGCGTCTTACATGCGCCTTCCCGCGGTCGTCACTTGGTATTGACGCGTTCATTCATTTCCTTCCAGAGAAGGAAATGCCCAGACATTGCTGATAACAGCATCGTCGGTCGTGACCACGCCGTTGCACACGTTTACCAGAGACGAGAAGATGCGTAAACTTTGGATACCTGCCTGTCAGCCATCACGCACAGCCTGGAGGCCTCTAAAAAATGACTTCATTTGCGCGGACCACTTCGTTGACGATGATTATGTGACCAGCCTGGCTGTGCTGAAAAACCTCGGCATGCCGCTCAAAAGGCAATGCTTAAAGCCTGACGCTGTGTCATCGGTCTTCTCACGAAAACGCAAGGCAGAAATGATCAGCAGCGCATTGGAAAAGAGGAGGCGAAAAGGTTTCGGCACTGTTTTCGTTCACTTGCAGCCTTCTTGAGCAGTGTGAGGGCGAGGCTGGGGCTTGATGCCCGAGGCTGGGCACGAAGGCAGTAATGTCTTTAAAAATGTTGGCAAAGCATAGTAAATTAATACAAGGCTTGCGAGCGTGACTCACGAGATCACACACACACACAGCTCTGCTTCTCCACAGGCTAAAAGCAGAAAAAACTGGGCAGAACGCCAGACAGGTGCTTCCATCTGTCGGTCGGCTGGCGAAGTGGACGTGAGAGTCTCGAAGGTACTGATACCTCACAGCAGTTGCTCATACAGACGGCATGATTCAGTCATCCACGCAGTGCTGAAGTACCCCGCAGCTGCCTCGCCTGCATGCGCTCTTGAAAAAGCAAGTTTACAGAGGAAATGACAAATAATTCTTGAACAAGTGTCTGGCGCAGAGTGAAATCTTCACGCTACGGTTCGCGAAAGCCTGACCGGCACTTCCATGGCCGCCTGCTCTTCTTCGTCACTTGACACGGAAGGCTCGTAACCGTAAGCGGTAATATTTCTTGCCAAGTTGGAATTGTCCTCGTCTTCAGATGTGTACTCATCGCTGGTAGAGGCACCAGAACTCTAATCTATGCTCGTGATGGCGCGTCGGTGCGCTTCAAATGACCGCGGCCGGCCAGCTGGCTATCCGACGAGGGTGTCGTCACGTCACGCCTTCCAACTCCCATGGGTCGGGCGGCGAGGCGCGCGCTCACAAAAATGACAAAAATAAATCCATCAGCTCAAAAATGAGCTAAGTGACTACTTCTTTTCGGTGTAATCACACACTGAGGATTCATATTGAGCATTTTCGTAAAATTTTCAGATTTCGTGTCTGTATCCCTTTAATTGGATTTGTGATCTAGGTCCTGGTTTGGGGAGGTGGTTCTTGCTTCAATTTTGGTGAACTCTGCCATTCACCAATTATATGTACTCTGAAGCTGGCATTAGGGGGAGAAATCAGAAACAATCTAATTCCTGTAGAACATGATGAGGGTGAAAAAGAAAACGCTAGTTTCTGCAAAAAAAAAAAGAAAACAATGTAAAGGTAGCCTGTGCACACTGCACTGTTAGGTGAACAACTGTACAGACATTAATCTCTAAAATCTAGATTTAATTATGATGTTTAAATGGAAACTGGCTATAGTTTTGTGACAGGCGATAGGCAACCTAGAAACAGCCTGAATTATATGTGCTGTTGCAGCTTATGAATTTGGGTTCATATTCACAAAACTTAAACCCCGGAGTGTTTTATTATTTTGACGAAGACGAACCTTATCTTTTTTTTATGGCTTATTTTCTAACTTAACGCCATTGAAAATCTTTCTAAAGCCTTTTGAACCAATTTGCTTCATGTTCTAAGCGTGACAACTGATTTTGCCTCCTCACTATGCAATATATGCGTATTTGTCATTGCCACAAACAGTAGTTAAAAACGAGGAAAAATGCTTTATTTTACCCTGTTTCAAAACCAAAATGTTCCTCACCAAAGAGGTTCTTTGTGCATTCTTGCACTTCTAGGTCATGAATTGTGTAGAGCTTCATGAAGCATGGAACAGCGCAGAGAGCTTTGCCACAGGGCTTGCATCACATCCTAGTTTCCTTCTTAAGCTGCTATCATCATCCTCTTCACTCGAAGAACAAAACTATAGCGCATCGTTCTCATTCTCACTTTCACTGTCACAGTTGAGCAGCGACTTTCTTTTGCACGAGCTGTCAGTGCAGGCGCCATTGTTCCAAATCTACCAAAAGGCACCAAAAACACGCAATTCCAAAAACGCGGTCATAGACCGCTGACAAAGTGCTGCCACCTATGTAATAGAAAACGAAGACCACAATAAACTCGCCCCTCGAGCTCTGAGGAAATGACTGCCAATCTATGTTGTAGAACACGAATCAACGCAACCGTCGAAGACCTGAAAAAATTCCGACACCTATGTAGTAAAACAAAAAAGAGCTAAATAACAACGGATTCAAACGCTGGCACTGCAGCCTTCTATGTAGTAGAATACAAACTAAGTGGACATGCTGGGATCGTCCAAATCGCTTTGAAAATGTGATTATTGCCATTAAAGAGCTGAACTTGTCCAAAGCAAAATTGACAAGTATTGTGTTGACGAGCTGAGCTCGTCAAAAACATTTAATAAACAAGCACTGTCCTCTATAGACCCCCAGCACGATGATCCATGTCATCGTGCCACTTTCTGTAAAAAATGTCGGGTGCCCAAATACTGGCCTATTTAAGATATGCTTTTGGAAATACAGGGCCTGATAATTGCACCTAGTTGCTGTACTTATGCTAATGACACTACTTTGAACTTCATCTCATATGCCTATTTGCAAATTCTGCATAAGAGGCCCTGCAACACTTTTTTAAAGCCTCTATTTTTGCTCTAGACCTTTTGTTAGCATGTCCAAGTCTTAATTAAGAGGGAAAGGAGTTATGATAATTAATGCATACAAACCTAAGTCCTTTTGGTCACAGAAATATTAAAATACAAGGAAAGTGAGAATAACCCTCGGCTCCAATTTTCTCAGCTCTGGATGCCGCATTTTACTCTCCCAGTGTGGCGCCCGATAGCCGCAGAGCAACAATGTTACGTAAAGGAAGTTGGCGCGCCATGGTTGCCAAGCCTGCTCAGATTGTTGATGACGTTTCCATGGCTTCCGCGCATGGACAGCGTGGGGTTCAATCTCAGAGGCTATGGTGTCATTTTTATGGCTACAACTGCTTCCGTGAGTTGGCCATTGATAGAGCTCCATGTGCTCGGCATGTTGATGTGTCACTGCCATAGTTGCAACACATTACTCATTGATGTGTGATAATTAGGCGATATACTTAAAATGGTAATAAATGTAATGCCGTAGTGTAATTTTTTTTTTGTAGTATGCACAATATCCTGCAAACTTAAATTGCACATTACATTTTTAACTAATTACCATAGTGCCCCACATTCACGTTATGTATGTCTCACGAAGTGCACGAAATCGCCACGTCATGACGCTGCTAGTGGTGTCCCCCAACGAGATTTCTCAAGAGCGTTGCAGGCCCCTTGTAAGGGGCTGTGTGTAGAAACTCCATCCCATAGATGCTAGGCATCATTTGCCTAGATGGAATTTCACTTTTTTGCTTCATTTGATGCCTGGCTTACTTGGGTCAGGATAATGTAACGTTTCTATTCTAATGCTATTCCTTTTGCACGCTTTGTGAATTGTCTAAGCGGCACTCTGTCCATATTATCAGTGGGATTGGCTGGTTGTTAATGGTGGATGATTAGAAACAAGCTAAAGCAATGCAAAACCTTACATTAGATGTATCAATCCTGCTCTTTCAAATAAAAAATTTCAATGTATATATGGTTATATATTATAATATGTATATGATTTATTTTTGAATCTACATGGGTGCAAAAATTTGATAACGTAATTGTGGCTGATTAGTATGAGCAGTATGTAAACTTTCATGTGCGATATCATAAATTGCACTGCGGGTGTGTCTTAAACTCAATGGGCCTCTGCGATTATCCGTCCGTGACAGTCCCGGACCAGTGCTTTCAGCCAATGAGTGTTGCGTGTGCAGCTTCTCCGACAGTCCGGGACTCTCAGAGACGGATAATTGAAGAGGCCCAGTGTTGCAGGAATAATTACAAATTACAGTAAGGTGCGCTAGCACTGCAAGGTTATCAAGATAACTGAGAGTATGTCTGTCATAGTTAAAGCAGCGTAAAAGTATTCATATGAATGGTTCATAAAATAGCTGCAGAAAATCTATCAATGTATGCTGACAGTTACGATAAAGAACTAACTCGCAATCGCTTTAAAGAGCTTGATCTTTGTAAGCTATAGCAGCATTATGGCCTTGGTTAAGTGTTTGCTACAAATTCCCATTTGTCTGCTGAAATCTTTTGCAGGAGGTTGTCAATCTTTTGCTCGTGGGCGTGGCCGTCACGAACGTCTTCGACAACAAGCTGTGTTTTGGCAAAGAAGAAACAACTGTGCTGAGGGGCATCACATCGCGGTCAAACATAGGTTTGCTCTCACTCTATGAACACTACAAGTCCTGCAAGGTAGGTCACCATATATATATAGTCTTTCTCTGCATGTGTGCTCACATTCTGTACGTATTGAATGTCTGAAAAAAAAAGAACATTTATCAAAAGCCATAGAAGTAAACCCTCAGTGTCATCGTTCCATCGATAAAAAGAAGTGGTTCATACAAGGGAAGACCACTAAGGGCTCAAACAGCACAATGCATGTAATCCAGAGCCACAAGCACACTAAGTGTGGAGATTGCAGTCCACTTACTACAAACAATGACCAAGCATATGCACACTGTGACCTGTTCTTCAAGAGGCAGTTGCCATGCAAAAGCAGTGAGAAATTCTGTTACCCAACACCAGCGTATGATTATTGTTACTAATAAATTTAATTGCAACATCAGCACTTAGTGTGTTTCTTGCGGTTTCGCATTTAACTAATTGCGTCCTCAGTGGTCTTCACTCGAATGCACTGCTCCTATTGCTGTCTTTTATAATGCTGCAATAGGAAAGGTTACACAGCTTGCTGGAATATACTTGCAATTTAGCCTCCTCTGCCTGATGGGCAGTGTCCTTTAAATGATTCTGTAAGCTTTCCCATAGAAGTTTCGTGACCATAAGGAAAAAGTTATCAAAGGTCTCTGCTTGAAGCCAAGTGGAGAAAGGGCTTCCACTGTTAACAGTGGCATTGAGGCTGTGCTTCGCTAGGCCTTTATAATGTGTTTACTCCATTGTAATGTGCCCTTGGTTGTAATGCACACACAATTTTCGCAGCTTGAAATGAAAAATTCCATGTCCTCGGTTGTAGCACACACCCTGACTTTCATACTTTAGGAAATGATAAATGCAATGCCTTTGATTTTGGCTCACCAGTTTTTCATGGAGAGAGGGGGTAACGGTGACTTGTTCAGGCCAGGAAATAAAAGACTGCATTTGAGTTGCAGTAAACAGGGCGCCGCTCGTCATCCTTCAGAGGCCTCCTTTACACTATCTACCACTTAGAATATCTCATCTTTGGTACCTTCTGTCGTATTTCGGATACCACATTTAAAAAACCTTTCAGTTCTTGGCAGCCTAAAGCTTGTGGAGCAGGCACAAATCTACTGCAGCTCCTACAGCTGGAATGCCATTCTGTCAGATGCACGCAGATTCCGCTGTGTTGTTGAATGCCACCATGGTGGCATTTTGAGCTAATCAGAGACAGTGTAGCCCTCGATTGAGCCAATCAGTGATGAAAAGATGGTGAATTTGATAACATAGTTGAATTTGACAGTTCCCAGCATGACATTCCTGCAGCTACATGCGGACTAAGTTGAATTAAAAAATTTTCGATGTCACTTATGATAGCATGTCACTGTTGCTGCGTTGGTTTCTTACTCCAATGTTTTGCAAATGTTCCTTTTTAGTAAACATTTCAGGAAATAAAGGGCACATTAGAATCAAGTAAAGACAGTAAGTTTTTTAAAACTGTCTTTGACCTATTTATATCTGTAGTAAGTTAACGTGACCTTGTTCACTATACTATAGTCGCATTGTTTACAGGATAGATGTTTAAGTTTGCTTTCATTAGAATCACTTCTGTTACCCCAAAGTTGCTGTTTGGGATCACTGTGACTAAGATGATACTGCTTCCAATATAATACATAGAACCTTGCTTTGTGCTAATGGCAATACTATGTTAAAAAAAAATGTGCATGCACTAGAACTCTTTATTGCTACTGCAGCATTTAGAAGTGTTGAGTGAACCTTCATGCCACTTTGCTGCGGCTCCCCAGAGCAACATTTGTATCACACCTCTGACGTATCAAATTCACAGCATCTAGTGCAGTTTAAAAAGGAATAAGAATAAGAAAGCGAAACATTGGGGATGACTTTATTTGTTGCACATTTTGCACTGTCATTTTGAGACAAATGTGTGAACTTCAGAAAAACATTACTTTTGGCGAATGCAGAAGGTGTAATGGTAGAAGATATTCTTGGGGTCAGTATTGGCATCTAAGCATTTTCAGCTTAGAGAACTTGCGCGTGGCCACTTCTAAACTCAATCACTTAGCATGGTCACATTATGTTGTAAAGAAAATGTTTCTGCTTTTATCACAGTTCTAGAAAAAAATTTTTATTGCTATGTTGTTTAGACCACACTTCAAAATAACACTGATAACAGATATGGAGGACATCTAATTTGACCTGGCCAGACCGCATACATTCCGCTGTAGATAAAAGAACTGCAGCCTGAGTGGTCACAGTTCCTGTGTTTGCATAACATGCATAACAATTTTTTTTCTGAAAACAGCTGAGTGAAACCTGTATAGCTGATGTATAGCTGATGTCACACCTTGTTGATACAAAGTGTGACATATCACTTACTTTCTTCTTGTTTAGCAGCTTTGGCGGTTCAGCGAATTCTATCTGATCTCTTGAGTTACACTTTCACGCTTTGTCGTTTCTTTATTTGGTCCTTTGTTGCTTTGGGAGAGCTTACCTACCTGTAGAAGTGCGCAACACTGGGCTAGTTGGTTAAGCATGATCTATAAAAAGGTGAAAACAGCACAAGAACAATGACACACAGAAGTAGAAAGGCACACCACAGGCGCTGACTAACAACTCAAGGTTTATTGCGGTGGAGCAATAAAAGAAATATGGGGGTGGGAAGGCAACAGACAGCGATTAACCGAACCGAAGCAATTAACTGAAGAGGTGAAGCTTGTGTAAATGCCCCTTCCTTAACGCGCAGTGAAAAAGAGGTTAGCTACCTTGAAAGTGCATAAGAAATCAGTGCACGTGTTCCTGAGCATGTTTTTTTAGTTTGATTGCTCTTTCACCCTGTCTGTTTTACCATGAGACAACAGCTTGCTGGTCACATTTCGGCTGTTGCCTACCGACATGGTTGTTTTCCCGCCTTTTTGCAAATGTACGGTTTTTAATTAATAATTTGTGGCTGCTTTTTGTCTTTACCCTGCATGTCTGGTCTGGTTGGCTGGAGATAAGGAAGACATGTTTTTGCTGATGCTTACAAGTCTCTTTTTATTTTGTTGATAGAAGCACACATTTTATCAGCGCAGAGTGTGACATGATGCCGTTCCTCTTTCACAAAAGGTTGGCTCGTACTACAAGGATCCAAAGTACCCGATCTGGATCGTGCTGAGTGAGAGCCACTTTTCAGTGCTCTTTGCCAAGTCATTCCTGGCCCTTGCACCTGAAGACGAAAAGTTTGACCTTTTTTACTATGACGGTCTGAACAAGCAGGAAGAGGAAGTACGACTGACAATCGGTACAACAACCTTTCTCTCTTTTCTTAGCTGTTTTTTTATTTTTCTTAAAAAAATAGGAGAGGCATAGTGCTTGTACTGATGTTTACTGTAGCTGCCACTATCAGGAATCACATACAAATTACAAACTATGAAAGTGTACGACCACTAAGCTGCAGGAAAAGGAAGATTGGCAAGAAATTCATAATTGATAAGGTACGTTGCTTAACCTTAAAACAGAAATTATTTGCAAGTTGGCTTTTTACTTAGCACAAATTGTGTTTAACTGAAAGTGAAGAGGGATACGCACGCCCATTACCCTCGGAGCAGGCTTCTTGGCTTTTAGCTTTTGTAGAGGTGTTATTGCTCATTAGCGTGTTACTGCTGCTGTACGGGTGGCTAGAGCTTAGTCAAGCTGCACATATGCAGCTTGTGCTTGTTTCTCTGGCCATCTATTTTCACAATAACAATGTATTGTCTACGGCAAAAATAAAATTTGTGTGATTGATTGATTGATTGATTGATTAGCTGCTAGTGCTTGCAAGCCCTGGAGACTTTCAGTCCTCCACTAGTTTGTCTAACCCTAGCTTAACCTTTTGAGTGCTTTATTTTTTGTGCATTTCTGCCCACTATGTGCTGGAGGTTTTTCTATAGTGCAACAAATTCATTTTCTGTCTTAAGTAACACATTAGCAAGCTTTAAATTTAGATGCTCTTTATTTGCCGTACATTGCTGAAGATTTAAAATTTCATCTGAAAAAAACAAAAACAAAAGAAACGAAGGCTTATGCTAGTTAGTGTTCCACTGACAACCTGACCTCTTTGTCACCTGCACTGTCACTTGTAAAGACACTTCGTTGTCAGTATAAAAGTCCTTTGAATCAGAGTTAACACGAGTTCTTGAATTTCTGCATTGCTCAAAAAACACACAGGCTGGTTGCACTGGTCTGACATGTCAAAAAACAAGGGATCCAAGCAACACCGGCAATTGATACGCTTTGTCATGCCATCTGTCATGTAAAAACTAAGACTCATGCAGCTTTATTAACCTTCTTTTGTGTAGATGGCACTAGGAGTCTGTGGATGTTTCATCAATTTCTCTCACCAATGCACACGCCTATTGACTTACTGGGTGATGTGTACGGTTTCCTTGTGATAGATTCTTGGAATACGCAAGATGTGTGAATAGTGGGTGGTCCATGCAGTGTGAATAACGCAGCATGGCAGTGTGTGTTCGAGAGACTATTGGCCTAGGCTAGCTGTCTAGTACCAACATTGTGAGCAGTTTAGCTCACAGGACCCAAATGTAAAATACTGTGTCATATCTTTTAGTTCACTACTGTATGTGTGTATGTGTCACTTATAGTAAAACGTTCAGTGACAGTGCATTTTTTAAAGACCAGTGTTTACTATCCTGCTGAAAATAGTGTTCATTGGGTGCAGTTATTTAACAATGCCATAGCATTTATTGAACAGACACTTGCACTTGCTGTGCACTGGACCAATCTCGTAGGCAGGGACCGATTTTTCTTTCAGATGCACATCAACACCCTAGTGATGCTAAGTAATCCCAATAAACAATTAACTCCTGTAGTATCTTGGTCCCCCATTATAACTTCAGCACCTGGTGGTGCAGGAGGACACTTTAGTTACACAGACTTTTATGTTAGAGAATAAAGAGTTTCTCTTCCACGGTTGCTAAATCTGTAATGCCATCAATGAATGACCATTGAAGAAGACTGCAGGAAGGCTTCCAAAGAAAAGGGCTGGTTCACAGCAGAAGCCTGACACATTTGGTCCTTGCATAAACAAAAGAAAGTAAAGGATAGCCTACAATAATTTGGTTTAAGCTCCAGCGCAATGTTTTCATGCCTACCTGTTTCCATTTTAATAGCATTCTTGTCTGAAACAATGCACTAGCATGCTTGGGTGCTTGCTGTCAGGCTAAAAAGCCACTTTGTATTTGCCATGTGCTCAAGCAACGTGTTCTCTTCGAAAAGAAATGCATGCAAGATTGTTGACTATTAATGCTGTGTGCCTAAATTACACCTTGAAGAGAGTACAGTTTTGAAGGTTGCTTTTCACAACAACTGTTGCTATCATTTAACTGAATATGCTGAAAGAACAAACACATCTGAATAATTTTTTTGTGATCCTTATTCACAAATTCAGCATTAAAGGGGACACATGATTCACATGTTAGTTGATTAGCAATATCCATATTTATTTTGCTGCCCTTTGAGATAGCTAGGAGATTGCGACTTTCTCAGTTTGTGCACCACAGTGACAAATGATAAGCATTGTGGTTTGCCTACGCACTCTAACTTGAAGCATATTAAAGGGCCTCTCACCAGGCCATATAGCGAATTTTGGTTTTATATGCTGGAAGTTGTTACGTGCCCTCTAGGGAGCATTCTACCGCAAGAATTTTTCAAATTGGTTCATTAATAGCAGAGATAGAAATATTTCTATGCCGCGAACTCATGATTTCAGGAGGCGAGCGTCGCCGCCAACATAATGCTCTCTCCACTTGGCCTCGTGCAGCCTCCGCAAGTGAAAATCCTTCCGTGTGTTCTCCCATACCGGAGCTGGAGGATTGCGTGACGCGTACGTCACAAGCTCCGCCTTGTTTGCTGCACAGCGCACTTCCGCTGACGGTCTCTCGCACGAGCTGTAGCGTTTGTTTCATTTTGCGCTCTGTGCACGACGTGGGAACAAGCAGAAAAAACGGAACTAGATCTCTCTTGCTGCAGTGTGAAGTAAAACAAAGACATGCAGACATTCGGTTTGTTTGTTTTATTATTTCTCTAAACTTTAATTCGTCTATTGAAGCAACAGATTACACAAATAACAGATGTTGCCTTGAATAATTCTCGAATTGTCACATGTCCCTATGAGCGATGTCACAGCATAGACATGTACGTAGGCGCACTTGCTGATATACGTCATCGCCCCATCTTGGAGCGCGGCGCCCGCGAAGAGAAGGGAAAACGGCGTTTAGTTTGAAATTTCAGCTCTTTCCACGGCACGTAGCAATGTAATTCTTAGCAAACGCAATCAAAATGGCCAGACCTGGTGAGGGGCCCTTTAACTTAGACATATCAGTGATACCCTTTGCAACAGTCATTTTACTCATTTCTTCATTAATTATTCAAGCCTCGAATTTCAATTCTGATCTATGTTAGCAGAATGCTTGATTGCTGTTAAACTTTGCTGAGAACAGGCCTGAAAACTTGCTTATGAACCTTATTTGTGAACTGGGGCTGAGATTATTTTTCTTTGTTGCAGATCCAACAGCAGGCATTAGTAATGAAGATGTTGTGATGACGCCCCCTCTAGAGCTTTGCATCCGAACAAGGTGACGTCTCATGCATGCATGTTCACTGTCAGCAGCGACATGGCACGCTGTAGACTGCGGCACTGGCTTATTAATGGCAAATTGTCGATAATATGAAGTGCTGGAGCATCAAATAACCAAATAAGTTGTGTGGAAATCTGCAGCATAGGCGAAATCTCGTGACAGGGGACATTGGCATCTACGGAAACATATGGCACAGAGCTACTACAATAATTCCTATGACAAATCAGTTCTGCGAAAATTCGCAAGATGAAAATTTGTTTTGGTACGGGGATCAAACCCGAGACCAATGCCTTTCTGAGGCGGTAGCTCTACCATCTAGGAGGCTAGCAGATCGCAGGGCAAGACCAAAGTATTCGACAACTCGAGACACAGGGAAGCACTAAATATGGCAAATCAGTTCTGTGGAAATCGACAAGGTGGAGGAAGTTCTGCGACAGGAAAAAATTGTCATCGACCCACGGTAGCATGAGGCTGCAATCAGGTGGATGACAGTTTCTCCCTTTCTCGGGAATTCATATTATCGTTTCATTAGCCTTCAGCCTACCATCTGCTAGCCTCCTGCTTAGGTCAGTTGCATTTGTTTTGTGTGACTACACAAAACGAGACGAAGACAAGCGCTGGCTTAAAAATGATAAATGCTGACTTTATTGCTGAGATGACGTATGTACCTCATAGACAAAGAAAAATAGCAAATCACAAAAGAAGACCCTCCTGTCCTGGCCAAGAATGCATTTCAGCACTTTGCAATTACACCATCTACCCTTGCCATATGTACAGCCACTATGATTATGTGTTATTTGGTCTCTAAACAACACTTTACGTTTTTTAATGTATCACAGAATTTATAACGATCAGTTAAATAATCATCGGTTAAATATTACTTAAAATTATTTAAAATATAGCTTTTTTTATATATTAATTACGTACACTATTCTCCAACTGCACCCCTTTTCCATAACCAATAACTGCTGGCTTCTTGGCCATTTGCCCATGGTGAATGAGTGCACTTACTTGAGGAACAAGCAAGCAAGTTTTTTTTTTTCTATTATGAGATAGTCTTCTGTCTTGTTACTTTTGCTCGTTTTAAGAGATGTATATGTGTCGTCTTAGCAATAAACCACACCAACGGGAAACCAGCCAGTAGAAATAGCTTTGTATTACTTCCAGGTAGATGCCACTGTCTTTGAATATTCCTGCAAAGGCCAACATATCATGTTTGCTAAACAGAATTTGATACCTTGCAATTCCGATTGGAGTGCAAAAAAGCATGAAGCTCACATAGTAGGCATTTTCAATATGCTGAAGCAAGCTCCCAGTTGTGAATAGCTCAGCAAAGCAGTTTTTAATAAATAAATCATATATGAAATTTTATTCAAATATTTTTTTTACAAGTGTGCTCTCCATAGCCATAATAAAGGTGAAAAAATTGGTTATAATTTTTTTAATTTAGGCTATTGTTTGGGCTTCGTGGGAATATGTGCAATGTGCCAAACTAAATAATGCATAATGATAAGATCATCCTCACATACCAGATGCAGTGGCGAAATTTGAGCTAAGGAAAAGCTGTTCTCCCAAGGAAAGCAAGACAAGTAATAATAATAATAATAATAATAATAATAATAATAATAATAATAATAATAATGCAGTGAAAAATTTTAGAGATCAAACAATGTCAGTATAAACAGGATTAATTTCTGACAGTTCCCGAAGTGCGCTTCATGAACTGGTGCGTGACTGCATGAAATCCAACCGACTGCCATCAGCATATGTAAAGCCATAGCCTCCTATAAACTTTTTGTGCCCGCACAATCTCTCTGCTTGCCTGGCCTCCTCGCCTGGCCTCCTCGCATATTGATAACCCATGGGTGCCCGCTAGGGGCACTGTCAGCTCAGTATACCGACCAGGTTACCAGCAGTTGTAATGGCTGTGCATCTGATAACACATAAGCTCTGCAGTACTTATCTGCACCTTGAAGTAAGAGTGAAACGACAGACTGGTCTTTTACTGCTTGCAGGTGGCAAGGTGCATCAGTGTCATGGAACAACGCTGAGCCTTTGCTGTAATGTCCACTTGTCAGCAAATTCATTCCACTGTGTGCAGTAGCTGCGTGTGTTCCTTTTATCTTTTTTTTATTATATTGAAGCAGTAAAGCAAAATTTTGAGCTTTAATAATAAATATGCTTGTCATATATGGTTAGCTCGCTATAAGGATATGACATGGGTTGAAGATAGTAGTCAGTCTAGTCAGCGTGTAGCATGTTTAATGCTTCCCATTGCACGTGCTCAAGATTTGTATGCGTTTATTAGATGAGGCGAACTTGATGTTCAGGCTTTGCTGCATATGATTTACCTGGCTGTATTATTGTGATTCCTTTTCTTTTTATATTGTACGCATTAAAACTGTACAGGCACATCTTCAGTTGGCTAGAGCTCACGAGCATTGCTCTTTGAAAAAAAGAAAAAGAAGCTGCATTATTTTAAATAGAACCTCAAGAGACTGAAAGTATGTTTCATTGAACAGGACTTTCCTTTATGAGAAAGATACGTTGGGATGCAGCACTATACGTTGTACACCTTCGTAACACTGTTGTCACGAATGTTAAATATAGAGAAGTGAATCTAGCCGCTAGTACTACTTTAATTACAAAAATAAAATGACAAGGTTCTATGGCAACTTGCAAAAAATTTATTTTTCAACTGCTATACTATACTTGCTATGCATTAAAAATGTTAACAACACTTTCTTGCCAAAGTCCTTTCTATCGCTATTTAAGCAAAATTTTGCAGCTTGGTTCTTTCTGAAAAAAAATTTGTTTCATACCTGCATTGCCAGGTCTGCTTCATGAAGTGTTGCAACATCTTCTGTAGCTCAATTTAAGCAAAGGTGCGAAGATTTTGGTTCCAAATAACACACATTCCTTTTTTTTTTCCCTCCATCAAAGTACAAGACCAATTGATTTAGAGGTACTAATTGTTCCCTCTAAATAGCGATTCAATTTAAGAGACTTTCATTTGCCAATATTCTACTATATGTATTTTTGCATTGCCGCTCGGTTTCAGAGACAATGCTTTTGAGCAATGACAACCATAGTCATGGGAGCAGCAGAGTAGTCAAAGCAATATACTTGAACCCCCACTACTACTGTGGCATTAGGCTCTCTTTTCTCTGCAGCGCATTGCCCGAGTGCCCTAGACAGAATTGTGAACATCTGAACTTTCTCAATTTATTCCTATTTAGTATCTCACATTCTGATGTACTGTGCTGGTATGTTGCAACTTCTTCAAGGTGTTGACTTGTAATGGCACCATTAGCACAGGTAGACAAGTGCCAGTGTCATCAAAGATGATGTGTGTGTACCAAGAAAGTGACAATGTAACCGAGTGAAATATTACAGCTAACGCTTCAATTGTTATTAGCTGGCCTTCATCATTTGCCTGTGGTAAAGCTGGTCACTTTTTACAATTTTTATTTTTGTTTTAATTTGTATGTGTTCATGTGTGTGCTGTTTAAGGATTTAAATTTTTTGTCTTTTTATGCTGTTCTTTTGTCTGCTGCTTTGATATTGATTACAAGGCTTGAACTTTCGAGTAGTAATATTTTTCTCATTAGCAGACAAGAAATTTTAATGTCCTTTGTTGTATTGTTTTTGGATCTCATAATACTTTTGTGGCTGGCTGAGAATTCAGATCTGTGACCAGAATTTTTTTTTTTTTTTTGTGAAAGTTGCTATCACATTGTAAATAGTAAAGTAAGTAGCTTTTGCATCTTTGAAGATGACAGGACTGATTTTTAGGGTTAGGCTAGATTGAGATGCTGATAAGCAAGTCCTTGACTTCACATGTGATGTCACATCCTTTGACGAGTTTTAGTAGGGAGTGCGATTATTGTTACATGCTATTAGTACAAGCCGCAAGAGCTCTCGAGACCTATGAATCTAGAGATTAGCCTGATGTAGGGCCCACTGCTATGGCCCATACCAGGACATATCTTTTTGCAATGAAACTTGAACTTTGAGGGCATGCTTTTGCATATAGTAGCACACAACCCATTTTGTCAAAGGTTTAGTTGTTCAAAATTTTGTCTTCACTTGCCACTAAACCCGCTAAATGGCCTAAGGAGAGTTTTGGTTACAAGCCATATGGGCTCTGAACTTTCAACAGATGGCTACTCACTTTGTTAACAGGCTGCATGGTGGTAATCTTCAGCATTACCGCACTGCAAGGAACATTGGAAGACTTTGTTGCATTGCTAGTATCCTTATTTATGGACAAACACCAGGTCACTGGGAATTTTTAGCGAAAATTCATTAAGAAATGATGATGACTTGCTGAAAGTGTCCTTTTTATGATTCAATTGTTCCGAAGTGTCTTCCTTATTATTTTGCGAATAGCTTTAAATTACCTCCTCCAGTGGCAAGTCAATGGTTCAAATGTGAAAGGGAGAACAACCCTCGATTTTCTTAAACAGTATTAGATCTCAAGATTATGGTTTGCTTAGAAAAGTAGCTTTTATGCACCCAGATGGCTCATTAATAATCTGTTTCATATTTCTTTAGAAGTAGCGACTAATGTAATCACATAGTATATCCTCTTCGGGATAAAGTGGGGGCAAGGCATTGAACTTAGCCAAAGTGCCCTGATGAATTTTACCAGGGCAATTTACTGGCTATTTATCTCATTAAAAAAGTTGCTAAGGCTCTAAAAAGACAAATTTGTCATTAAGGTGACTAAAAACTCACTGCATTTAGAGACCTTGCTAAGTTGCCAACACTGCTTCATTGCTGCCCCACGCACAGTGGCAGCAGCTCAATGACTGGCATTCTGCTGATTCTTCATTTCTCTCTACTGCTGATAACAAGGTCATGTCTCTGATTCCCATTCATGGTGGCCACATTTTGACAGGGGCAGAATGCAAAATCACTTGTGTACTTATTTACTGATCCACAACGGTCTAAATAGGAGAAATATATCTCCCCACGCTAAGGAGAGCAATAGATGGTGTTTAAAACATGGCGGCCATGATGCGTTTTAGGCTCTGCAATCACTTTTGTTGCACATGGTTCGTAAAAGCGTAGCCTTTGTGATCCGTTTTTGTTACTCAGAGGCAACCGTCACTAGGGAGCGAATTTGGCCACCATCTGTTCAAGTAATGTTACTACACTATGGACAGGCATCATGCTGATGTCCTAACCAAAGAGTAGGGCGTTTTGTTCAAGAGGTAAAAGCAATTCTTGTGACTGAGCAGGGACCAACTTGTGCCTGCTGCTGAAGCCTTTGTGGTGATTCACTGTTTGCAGATGAGGGCGAGAATGTTCACTGGCAGCAAAATCACAACCATTCCTTTCCTGAAAATTCCGCCTAGTGAATTCTGCTCTATAGACTAATGCATTTTTGTAATGTGACTACACACGTCTGATTATTGCTGAAAACGGATGCCAAGCATGTTAGGAACCTGGAGGGAGGAAAGCAAATGCATTGTGACTGCATTTGACTCCACCATCAATTGCCCAGCGAGGACAAGTGGCACAAGAAACACTGGTGGCCATGCAGTCCAAGTACTATCACCTTTCAGTCGCTGAGCACTGTACATGTGAACTCGGAAACAATATAATTGTGGAACATTTGAGCAACGTTTTGCCATTGTTAAAATATTTCATGAATGTCAGTGTGCTTTCAACTGTAATAGCATCCCTTTGTTCTGTCACAGTCTGGCTTAACAGTATTAGCATCCATGGCTACATACAGTGCCATGTGCATTAGCGAAACATGAAAGCTTTCATCCAATATTTAAGTACTTGTTGCAAGTGCTTGTGACCTGATCAACATGCTAAAGCCATTTCATTCTCGGTACCTTTCATTGCGTAATGTGCGTGCATATTAAATGAATACTAAGGGCAAACATTAAGTTAACCAGTGCTGATAAATGTGTCTGAAATGTCTCTTTCACTGAGAACAAAGTTTTTGTAGTAAAAAGTAATTGTAAATGTAGGATGGGATTGGCACTACCAGTGCAAACATTAAGTACCAGCGTCCATAGCATTGATGAAACTTAGCCACTGGTGATGAAAAAAAAAGTTACATTTGATTTAAAGGAAAATGCAGTTTGTCATATATTACATTACTCTCATACTTTTTTAATAGAATGCAGAACCCTCCCTGTGCAAACTTTTCACTCGAGGCAGAGAGAAGTACGTCCCAAGCCTGGGGTCAAGGGTTGATTCCAGGCCTATGTCGACCCATACTGATCGCGGTGGAATACAAAATTGCTTGTTAAGGAACCCCAAATAGTTGAAGCACTCCACTACGGCATCCCTCATAGCTCATGTGTTTGAAGTGTTATACCCCGTTGATTTCATTTTGATTTACTACCTAGCTCAGCTGATGACCTACGAGATTGCTGTATCAGCTACAAGAGAGATCTCCTTTATGATCCTTTATGAGGGGCAATTTAAGTGGCAGACTAATCATGCGGCCATGTTCATATTCGTCTTTAGTGTCCCTTTAAGTATTTCCAAAGCAGGACATGCATGCATGTCCTTTACCAAAGGATGCTAGTCAGGTGCATTCCAAGAGATTACTGCAAAATCGCCTAAATAGGGCTTGACCCACCATGGTTGCTTAGTGGCTTTGGCATTGTGCTGCTATGCACAAGGCTGTGGGATCAAACGGTGGCCACAGCAGCCACATTTCTATGGGGCGAAATGCAGACATGCCTGTGTACCGTGCATTGGGTGCGTGTTAAAGAACCCCAGGTGGTCAAAACTAATCCGGAGTCCCCCACTATGGTGTGCCTCATAATCAGGTCCTGGTATTGGCACGTAAAACATGAAAATTTAATTTTTAATCTGTTTAAGTGGGTCTTCTCCATCTCATATTACAAAACAAGGTTTGACAGCATATATTGGTGCCAGCCTAGATTGCTTGATCTCTGGCATGTGCAAAATTTTAGCTTTAGCAGTGCTTTGTGTGCAAACCTTGGCTGTCTCAACTGTAGCAATTTGCTTGTGTTGATGAGCCCATTTGTAGAATTTTGCACGGGCTCCATTTTGTACTGAATCCTGTACAAGTTTTTCCTGTGTGTTATCTGTTGGTCTGTCTGTCAGAATTTCAAGCCTCAACTTGTGTGCATTTTGCTGCAATTAAAGATGCTGTGATATCATCTGTTTTTGCAGTTGACTTGAGTGAGGGCAGTTCTTGTCCTGCCCTTTGCACAATTTGGGAGCATGGAAAATGCAGTTTTCATGCCCTCGAGTAGGCTAGAAACCACCAAGCTGTGCTCAAAATATGGCGGCCATTACATTTTTTCAGCGCCAGCATTCGCTCATGGTGATGACTTTGAAGAGGTCACAGTTTTGGAGCTTGTGCATGTAGTAAGCTTTCTGCCCACTTTAGCACCAGGTTTTGATGGCATCACTACATCAACAATGAAAGTGTTATGCAAGACTATTGCTGTAGACACTTGTGGACAATCACAAGCGCTTGCATTAGTTGCCATAAGTATTCATCCATGTGTCCAACAATAAAGTGCATTGCCTTTACAGCAATAATGGCGAACCAACCATAGCCCGCCAATAGCAAGTTACAAAAGATTCTGCTCACCATCGTAAACCACTCTATTAGAAATTAGTGGATTTGTCCTGAATAGAAGTATTCAGATAGGCTACTCCATTTGGTTAGTCCACGTTGACCTGGAAAATCGAATCCAGCTTGCTACATGCAGGAAGCAATATCCTGCTTTAATTGTATTGAATATCATTAAAGCTCATGACAGTGTAAAATAAGTTGTGTTCTGTTATGTGCACTTAAACTGCAGGTCTGCCAAGTACATTATTGAGTGGTCTCGCGCCATTTTTAGATGGTGGAAGATTTCACTATCGTTGATGTTACCCGTGATGCAGCAGATTGTCTCCAAACCTTTGTCTTCCTCAATGTCCGGTTCTGCGGCCACTGTCGAATATTTTAATAAGCTCCACCCCTTCACAACAGAATATGCATGTGTGTGCCAATATTTTTTTTTTTTTTCGCATCTGTAGATGGTCACTGTACCAAATTTTGCAGCCTTACATGAGTACCCTTGAAATGTGGCTTGATGGCATTAACCTCCCTCTAACGAGGGCAAAGGCACAATTCTACTTTTCCCCCCAAACTGTTCCTGTGTCGCTTTAGAATTAGATATTAGAGTTTGGCTACATTTTGTTCTCAAAGCACAGCAGATTGCATATCCTTTTCAGTACAAACTTTTAAGTATCCACACATCCCTAGATGGGATTTTGCAGTTAATTCATGAGCTGACCACATTTATTTAATGATGCAGTGGTCTCGTTTACATTGCCTTCAAGTCATTTTTGTGTAAACACTCTCAGACCCCTTGCAGATCCACTTCAAGATAATTTAATGAAGTGGCGCTGTTACTTCATTAGAGAATCTGTTCCAATTACTAAGGTTAAATTTGGCATGTTTCCAACTAATGCTAAGCATTTGCCATATCAGTGCTTAAATAGTCTTTAGGAAGACCACCTTCCACACCTTCAAACAAACACCGATTGCTACTGATGCTTTAGTCCATGAAGAGATGACCAATTTAGGCATTGTGCTATCACCACCTCTGATTTTTTTTCTTTCACCAATCTGACTTCATGCCTATCTTTAAAGTTGATTTATTGGCAGTCATTTTAGCTCTACATAAATTGTGTTAGTCTATGTAGTCAATCATATCTAATTTTAACAGACCGTAATTTGCTAATGCCTACTTTATCAAATGTCTTCGAAGAATTTAATTCTTTCATCCCATGGCACTTACACCTGATTTGTTTGATGTGGGTACCAGGTCAGAAAGGTTCAGTCCTAAATGAGTCTGCTGATGCACTCGCACAGGCATCACTATGATGGCCTCTCTACCCGCATGTGTACATAACAGCAACCCAATTCTGAAAATTTGCTTGAGCCAGTAAATTTTCCAAATCTTCTGTCTGCTCCTAAATTCCTCCTCTTTAATCTTAATTCTAACAGTAGATAATGCCCCACTAGAAAGATTGAAAGTCTCGCTTACGAGACAGTGTTGCTGAGTGCCCTCTATTATTTCTGGCAACTCATGAGTTGAACGAAAAGTAAACCATGCTACAAACTGGCAGTTGCCTTTTCCCTTGTTACACACACATTGTGGCCACCATGAACAAGAAACAACACAGGAGGATAGAAGATTTCATTCTACGCTAATTGCTCCCCCTCAGTAAGCTCGCTAGGAAAAATAATTCAAGAAGGAGTGCAAATCCTATTGCGAGGCAGGAATAATGTGTCGTTGACACTTAACGCAATTTGACATACCAAGCATGTCAAAGTTACTCAGACAATCGCAAATCCAGCTGTGGTGGCAAAGAATCTTCTCAATGTACTCTGGTAGTCCCATTACAGAATGCGCAAAAAATCTGAAGACATCACTTAAGTTCTAGCGACTTTACAAGTCGCAGGACCTTTGTACCACCTGCTAATGTTCGGACGTTGAACAAAGAGCATTGTTGGTTGGGAATGATGCTCGCCTCCTGGCAGCATGGTAACAGGACAGTTAATTTCTTCCCCAATAATGAAGCTGATTTGAAAAATTATTTTGGTAAAACGCTCCTTAGAAGGCATTTTACAGTTTCCAGTGTATAACGGAAAATTTGCAATGGGGCCTGGCGAGGTTCAACCCATCATCCCCTTCTTTCCGGTTGAGAAAATGGAGTAGCAATATTACTACCAACGCTTGTTCCAATTTGCTCATGACCTCAACCGATTAATGGGGATAAAAATAATCACAATGAAAGCATTCATTGTTTAAGTGCACAGTTAAGCTATCAATTGCCCAGCCCTAGTAGAGAGTCAAATTATTATATGCAGTGAATTGTAACATACAGAACGACTTTGCAACCAGACTGAAACAATATTGCATCAGTTTTTGGTTTGCAAAAACCGCAGGCATTGGCAAAACTTCTACTAAAGCCAGGCCCACAATGCTTTTCAGTTGCACAGTCTGCTTATTCACCAGCACTTCTGCTGTCAGCTCAATTGGTCGACTATTTTACTAGGCAAGTGAGGAGAATTGTACTACGAAGATGGGAATTTTTAGTTTTAAAATTACACACAGGCCACATCCTTGCGCACTACTTTACACAATTGTTCAGTTAAACCTGTAGATTTACACGAAGTGTGCTGAAAGTCTGATAGAAATCTTTAATCCATGCCTCCAGTTGGCAACGAGTCTGCTGCTTAGTTCAATGGACATGTCCTTTCGCAAATCTCCACAACAGAGTGTTGCGTATTGATTGAGGCCAGCTGACTACATTCATGCATTGCAAGAATTAGGGCAATTTTTCTACTGCCGGCCTAAAACAGCATTGCTGTTGTTGGCTGCTGTCTTGTCTAACAGTTAAATTCGATTCTCCTTGTTAATTATGAAGTTTAGTTTGCTCATACAAGCGTGTAATTTGAGGCAATAGGAAATAAAAAGTACGCACCAGCTTCAGATATCTTGTATAATGGTCCTGTTGAAAGCACGACTCATGGTAAACTTATCATTTGCAAAAGACAATGAGAGCAAGCATAATAATTGACACACTCTGGTTTGTGTCTCTAAAAATTTATTCGAGTGTCATAGAAATAAACATATGTACACTAAAAATAATACACGCACAAGTGAAGGGTTTTTGTGAGGCTGCCCCCTTGTTTAGGTATGGCAACATTACAGCACAAAAGCAATGCAGCTTTTCTTCCTCCTGTCCCCATGCCCAACATGAACTAGGACCCCACTGACCTAGTCTATTTGGAACGCCTTCATGCCGCACACCACTATGTGACGTTCACACCTTGGAAGCAACTACAGAATTACACACACCGATATGACACCAAAAACACTAATTTTCACCAACATGTACATTTGGGGCCAGCACTTTGATAGAGTGCCTGAACACACAACCTGTGTGCAACAGTTTCCATAGGAGCTTACCGAGCTGGTTCGACGCATCGTACGGAATGCTGACATCAACGTTAATAGATCTCAGGCTGTCGGCCTCTGACGAGTAGTTTTTAATTTGAGCCCTGATGCATAGCAGTGACCAAAAAAAGAAAAAACTAAGCACACCTTGAACAACATCACAACCTCTCGTAAAAGTTTGGGCCGTTCCCTTTCGCCACAAACTCAAAAACGTCTACGGCACGCAATGCCGCGATTCGCAAGAACCATTAGCCTTTGCAGCCATAGCATCCCAGTTTCTCTCGTACATGGGTGTACACACGTCTCAACTTGCACCGACTCGTATGCAAATCACCGCTGTGCGACAATTGTCCTACTTGATGATGCGACTCACTTTGTTCGACAAAGCAAACACTTGTTTACGCTCGACATTAAAAAATGTGCACTAAGAACCTTGGCAGAAAACTCTCTCTACGAGGACACGGGGAAAAGAAAAATTGCACTACAAGATACATGTCGGTACGTAGGGAAACACTGCTAAAAAATCAGCTTACCCATGAACAGCAATACTAGAGACCCCTGTGGGCAATGCATTGGAGAAGTGTAACACTGGTGGTACGATATACATATACATAGCACTGAGTATTATTAATCTTTGTCTACTTATATTTCCTCATCCTATTCTTGACGTTCGGTGCAAGGGAAACTGAACTGCCCAGCATATCGACACGCACACACACCTTTGCAACATTTATGTTCGTGCCCGCTGCAATGTGACTGGACTGTGCAGACAAATAGCGACACTTGGCCGCAAGAAGGTGGCAAAACAGTTTTGCTGCATAGGTGGCACAGAGTGCTCCTAATGCAAAAAAACATGAAAGCAGCTCGGAGGTGTCAACTAACATGGCATCGATGAGAGTGCAAATGTGATTGGTCTGGAATTGGGACTAGTTGTATAGTTGGGGAGAGAAAAAAATAATTAAACCACGCAATTCACAAGTGTTGCACACACACGCATACATACACACACACATATGCGGTACATGAGCAGCAACCGTATTGTTCACTCAACATTCCTTGCTAAAAAGACGATGCGAAAAAGCTCAGGAAAAGGATGTGCCAATATGGCTTTAAAAGACAATCAGTTTGCCTTGCACAGCTATCAGGCATACAAAATTACCATATATACTGTGTATGGAACGCAGAAGCAATACTGAACCTATGTCTGCACAACATTATTTTTCCCCCCTTTCACGCTTGCTGACAGCAAATGACAATGCACTGTCTCACAGATCAATAAAAAGTTAACAGTGGTACTATGAGAACTGGACTATACCAACAGGTGAGGAGCAGCGTGGAAGCTTGCGGGCATTAAATAAGAGCTGAAGCCAAAACGAGGACATTCAAATCTATTAGTCTGAGCACATCTTGAGCTTTTGCTGTGTTCAAAACAGAGCGTGAGCAGTGCTCAAAGTGTTCGGCTCAGCAAGAATTGATAAAACTGGACAGCGGCACACTTAAGTGACTGTGCACAATGTACGTGAACGAATGTGCAAATGCGCAGCATGCAAGAAAAAAGAAAAGAAAAAAGCACGGCGATGATCACATACATCAACTCGATAAAAACGCAAGACAATTAACTGCAGACAGAGGTTCCAAGTTCACCATCAAAAACTGATCTTTGCACCACCCTTGGCCAAACTTGCAGACGTTCGTATGCTTGAACATGTCGCATGCAAGACAAGCTCCCCAAGAACTTGGAAGCTGCGTTACAACTAAACAGCACCAGACTATTCCCCCTCACCCTCGTTCCAGAACGCACAGTCAAAGCAGTGCATGGAAAGACAGATAAGCCAAGACGACTGCGACTCTGATCGGGTTGCAGCGCCATCAACAAATATACAGCTCCCTTGCACTCGCAAATACCGCGCACAGTCTGAACAAAGACAGCCTGAGGAAAGCATTTCGTACAGACACATACGTACTTATATTATGCTATGCTACTAATGCAAAACTACAAGCAGTTGTGCAAGTAACAGAAGGTGCAGAGGACGTGACTACTGTAGGTTGCCAGTTACGAAAAATGGCATCTGAATGGAGTGTGCCATGCATGGGGACATTGCGAGTAGTAGTTGGCCGTTCAACTATTCACAGTTTTGCACCAGGAGCGCTAATGTGGAGACGTGCACATGTGTAACCACTAAGAGGACGAGCAAGACGTAGTGCTTGTCGTGAAGCAGGTTACAGCAAGTGTTTCGTGGGCAAGGAAGAAGGCAGAGAGAAAAGCAGCAGAAAATCACAGCATGGGGTACTGCCACAAACAATACAGTCACTATTGGCTCCCAGGAGCTTCAAGCTCTCTGGAAACAAGAGCTTCTCACAAACAGAAGCGCCATCTGTGCACCAGAGGCGTGCTATAATGTACATGGCCTCACAAGCAGTCAAGTCGGGGCCACATCTTGAGAAAAAGGGCCATGCAGAATGCCCAGGGCTTTACACAATCAAGACGAAACGAAAAAATATATATATATATAATAGGCGAGACCATCAAGGCCAGGTGAAAAACAAATTCACAGTGATTACAGGTCGGTTCCTTGCAACAGAAACGAAGCATTCCCCCTCTTTTTCCCACCCTCTCAAAACTGCACATGCACACAGCACAACACACCACTGCCCGCAGGTGCCCTAGTCTATCGCTTTGGAGATGAAGTCGAGAAAGCGCTTGGCGTACTGCTCTGGATGCACTGTCGAGATCTCTGCCCCTGCACCATGCTTCATTGTCTTTGCCGCCTGCGCAGTGCGTTTCTTCACACCATAATGCGTGAGCACGTCCACCAGGGCCATGAAGTACACCTCTTTCTTTCCTGCACCTGGACACACACAACATAAAAAGATGAACACAGTCGTGCCACTGACAAACTGAGATTTGGAGCAATTTTTGGAGCAGCAAAATCTTAATTTTGGAGCAGTTTGGAGCATCCAGATTCAGATTTTGGACCACTTTGAAGCTAATAAATGCCAGCTGGTGGACATGTCCTAAGCTATTTCAAACACTTAAAGTTGACAAGCATTATTCCAGAAAGTATTTGCTTGCTGTAAAACAATGTTGCTCTGCCTCTAAATACATGAGTTTCTCGTTAATTTAAATGAAGGCAACAAACCTGTTCGCACAGTGTGCTGTGTGCCTCAAGGTAGTCCGAATAATCGAGCTTGTTTGAATTGCTGGTGTCGAAATAATCGGTCGACGCCAGTTGTGAATCGGCCAGTTGCTGAACAGAAGCTTCAGCATTACGAGGAAAAACAGACCGTTGAAAAGTACCTGGTGTCGTCTGTTTATTTCAAGTTGAGTGAAGCTGCTCAGATGTTGCCTTTTACATTGTATGATTTTTTTCATTGACAGCTGACTACTTGTTATGTTTTCAGCAAGGCTCTAGCATCAGTCAGAAACACCTGGCCAGACTCAATGTCATCAATGCTTTTCCGAGCCAGGCAAGCCTTGATGAGCCCCTCGTAATGCTCAGTCATTGCTTCAGACGACACCAGGTACTTTTCAACGGTCTGTTTTTCCTCGTAATGCTGAAGCTTCTGTTTAGCAACTGGCCGATTCACAACTGGCGTCGACCGATTATTTCGACGCCAGCAATTTAAACAAGCTCAATTATTCGGACTACCTTGAGGCACCATCACTGGCCCATAAACTTGAAGTATAAGTACGACCGAAATTCGGACACCTTAAAAGGTACGCCATTCTATATATTTCGGACTCCACCTGCATGACTGCGTTTTAATTTGACCGCCGAGTTGAGCGGAAATAGCAATATTTTGGCGTTGATACGTTGCTGGCATCGCTGCAGCATGGTGGTCGGACATGTTGCCGACACCTCCTGGAAACTGAAACTTGCAAAGCCTAGTTAATCCAGCACCGACCGCGCCCAAACCGTCGGGCAAGCGAACTCCGGCAAGCCATTTGGGAGTGCATTCGGGTTGGCTCCGCGCGTCCAGCGTTTATTCATTGACGTGTTAACTAGCCACACGGTCGCGGCGACTTAAGTTGTTTAAGCGGCGCCGACTACACCCTCAAAGTCTCCGCCGACGAGGACAATGACTGTTTCGAAAAAAAAAAAGAAAAATGCTGTCATTCGGTATGATAGTGTGGTCGACTCCTCGGCGATTTTGTAGCGATGCATTCTGCTCGATTCTATATGCCGCCCTTATCATCCATCGTTATCTGCCGGCTGATACCATATAATGCAGGTGGAGCGCCACTCTTATACCACTGACGAAGCGCAAGGAGTGGCAGCGGAAAAGACAATGCTACAAAATCGCGGTCCTGTTGCCAAAGGTTGTAGATTCGGTGAATGCATGAATTGTACTTTCGTCTATTTGTGGCGACGTACAGCATAACAATGGTAGAGATACAGACCGACCAGATCGTAGGCAAGCGAACGTGCGCACAGGACCGCGTTGACAAACTTCGGCTTTATTTTTGGACAATCCCTTTCAAGGATACTTTCACTTTCGCGACATTTCGCGCGACTAGCACTGGACACGTCGACGGATGATAGCGTCCCTGGCACACACTACCAAGTATGCCGACACTGACGCTAGTGACGCAAAATCCCACGAAAGTGAACGTATCCCCGAAGGTGGTCAACCGAGAATAATGTCTTTTTTTAGCCACGGGCGGAATAAATTCAGTTATTTTCTGGCAAATTTGGATATTTCCGGCTCCCAATTATTTGTACTTTTAGGCGTTCCGCACCGAGCCCGAATTATCGGTCGCTGTTCGATTTATGAAGCCGCTTTAGTCATGTGCGCTACGCATGTCTACGGGCCACTGCGGCCACACACGTAATGCGCAGGCGCAAATTTTGGCACACTTCGGCGCAAAATCATGTATTTTTATCAGGATGGCGCAGGAAATCTCGTATGGCGCAATCTGGTGCATTTGGCGCAGGAGTGGGAGCACTGTGAACAAGGAAGGAAGAAAAAGAAAAAGTGATATTTCTGCACAATTATGTAGTCGAACATCAAGTGCATTGCATGTCTATGAACTGCATGCTTGCTCTAGGTGCGTGTTCTGGCACTTTCCGAGTATCAAAACTAAGAGGAAATATAGGCCACAAAATAGAATAGGCCACAAAACACTTATCGGGAAAACGAAAAAAAAAAAAGGAGCTATACAGCAAGCACATATTTCTTTTTATTCTATATTATTTTAAAACACAGAATTCTGAATAAAATTAACTTTTGATATTGCATGTTATTACTCAAACGCTGAATGAAGTCGAGCATGCATTTAACACTCTCCATACCACACGAAAATGTAGCAATTCTATGCGATAAATCTCTTTGGTGTAGGGTAGGTGACATACAATCGCAAATCCTGTCCTCTATGCAACAAAATTGAATTCGCGAGTTTTTACATGCCAATACCACAATCTGATCATGAAGCACACTATAGTGGGGGACTCCAAATTAATTTTGACCACTTTGGGTTTCTTTATTGTGCACCTAAATACATAAGTGCACAAAGCTTCTACATTTTGCCCCCATCTAAATGTGTCCACTGCAGGCACTGTAAGAAACAGTAGCTTATTCACTATGCTTTTGAATGGAAGCAATGCTGAAGTGACGAAACATTTTTGAAATGGTCATATGTGAAATTTTGGAGAAAACTAAGAAAGTATCAACAAGAGCAATCATTAGCAAATTTAGTGAAACATACTGCAATTAAATAAAATCAAACAACTATGCACTATGACTGTCGTTCAAAACAGCAAGAGTCGGGCCACACCGCATGTTTATGCTTTTTGGAACGGAATAAATTCTGCCACTTTGCGAAGTTTGTGCCATCAAAAGAGAGGTGCAGCACAATCACTGTAGTTTCCAAAAAGGTGCTGTACACTTGAGAAGCATCAATGACAGGATTTTTACTTTCTCTTTTGCTGCTTTCAGCACAAACTTATGACGAAATGTCTCCCTAAAAAACTGCAGTGAATATCTTTGCAATGCTACAAGACTGGTAATTATTTAATATTCTTCTTTGATAGTTTTAGCGTCATTACTGTTCAGGGAATGCCAGGTTGGTGGCACCACCTTGTGGTGTAGAGTTTAACCAGGATGGACACAGAGTTATTATTGCAGTAGCTGACCATATAATACTTATCTTCTGGTGTAAAGCGTCGGCAGCAATGCAATCGACAAGTTACAGTTCCTTTTATTTTATGCTGCTCTGATGAGAACACCCACTCAACACAAAAATCTCTTAAGTGTTTTTCGACAAAGCACCACAAGATGCCACAAGCAGCCCTGTTGCTGCTGTCCACGCTTACCGTAACCCAGTATATTCAGTAAAGGCTGCACAAGCTAAAACTCTCTAATTAAGAGCATTTTTTAAGCTTACTTAGTGCAAATTCCAAACACTGGCATCAGATTTTCAGTGTGACACGGGTGTCTCAAGTGTTTTTCGACAAAGCACCACAAGATGCCACAAACAGCACTGTTGCTGCCGTCCACGTTTACCGTAACCCAGTATATTCAGTAAAGATTGCACAAGCTAAAACTCTCTAATTAATAGCATTTTTTAAGCTTACTTAGTGCAAATTCCAAACACTGGCATCAGATTTTCAGTGTGACACGGGTGTCACCCCATCTTAAGAAGGGTAGAAATACAGCCTTGTTGGTATGACATACCATAAGTGAAGCGCAAAAAACAAGGACAGAAGGAGGGTACAATACATGCACTAACTTCAGCAAATAATTTATTTGAAACAGGGGGCAAGTATATATACACACATGGGGAGGACACTCAAGCGATCTAGATGCCCCATGTGTGGGCTAATCAACATAAAAAAATAAAGAAGATAGGGTGCATCATGCGACTATCTTGAAGCCTAGCCAAAAAATTCAGCAGAACCTATCTGACAATGACTGCCAACGGTAATGCATTAAGCATTTAATGAATGCAGCGACAACGTATTCCCACTATCGAAAAGAGTTATGTATGAGGTGTGTACTGCAGCGGAACTCCTCTTTTGCACTTCCCTTAGAACCCTGAGCACTATCTAGTGCCGGCGCAGCGAAGTTTGTTTATGGGCAGTCTAGCCCATAAACAATTACCCAAGTAAGCATCAAGGAGGTTCACTGAAGACCAGCACAAACTGAGTGGCACATACCCAGTGCTCCAAATCAGCATCAAGGAGTTCCAATGAACAGTGGTGCTTACCCAGTCCCACTTCTACAGTGACCCATGTCGGCATGAAAGAGGTTCGTTGAAGACAGCACATATGGACACATCGGCACACACTCAGTGATCCAAGATGGTAGTACAACGGTTGGTTTCGAACTCTGTTCCTTCAACACAGCAGCCCAATGTGCTACCCATTCGTCCATGGACTATCCAATGACCCAGGTAGGCAGAAAAACGGTTAGATACAAGCATACATACATAGATAGCTAGCCCCCAGAAAGTGTGTAAAGTACCCTAAGAAGGTTAACACATTTCAACGATAACTATATATATATATTTTTTTTTTTGACAAAGATAGGAAAGGGATGCTCAGACTCTGAGAACCGAGACTATCAATTTTTGCTGAAAACTGAAGTCTTCGCAAAAGTTGAGTCTCGGTTCTCAGTCTATGAGCATCCCTTTCCTATCTGTCAAAAAAAGAGATATCGTTATTGAATGCTGATTAGGTCGTGCATGGCATTTAAGCCAGTTGAGTGTCATCTACGAGTGTATATATACTCGCACCATGTTTCAAATAAGTCATTTGTTGAATGTAGTGCACGTGTTGTGCCCTGCTACTGTCCGTCTTCTTTGTGCTTCGCTTGCAGTAAGCATATCTTAAAGGGTCCCAGAAACAGTTTGGACAAATTTTGTTGACGCATACGGTACCAGCTACAGAATGTGAGAAGGGGTGAAGTATACCCCCACCTGCACCACTACTGTATCGCAGGTGGTATCGCAGGTGGTATCGCTACAATTAGGTACCAGCTACAGTAAAAAATTCGCGCAAAATTTAAGTGAAGCGTCACAATAATATTAAGTGAGCTACAGACGATTACAAGTTACCCTCCTCCTTAGCCATGCATTTTTTTCCTCAACTCGTTCGGTGGGCAATGGGGCCAAGCTGCGTCTTCATTGGCTCTGCGTCGTGATTTCGTGCCGGCTACATCTGGTGTCTTGGAGCCAGCTCCTGAAGCCTCTCCCAACTTCTCCACTAGCCACCTGGCCATCGATCCCCAGCGAGAGCTATCCAAGCAGCATGCATTGCTGAGCGTTTTGTCACAGCACCAAGCGTGTCCGGTATTCCAGTAAACACAGGCGAGCTGGGCATTTTGAAGAATGGGAGGGAGGCATAAACATGAGCACGGTGCAGCCACTTGGTGGCACAAAGCTCAACCAGCCAAAGACAGAGCAAATATTGCTGTAACCAAGTGTGAAACATCTTAACATTTTAAAAAGGCAATGTGTTCACAATTACGCTGCTGCTGAAAATTTACACTCTCAGCAAAGTAGAAGAGACTTTGTTACTGCTATATTATTATTTTATTTATTTAGCATTGATTCAGACACAGTGAAGGTCCTGGATCTAACTCTGTGTTTGTCTGGTTGAGTTCTGCACCACCATGTGGCTGCACTCTGTAGGCCACTTACGTTTGTGCCTCCACTGATCCTGCAAAATGCTCGGTCCGCCTGCATTTACCGTAATACCGGACACACTAAATCTCTTTATTGTGGTAGTAATCCTCCGGCATGAAGTGATGGCTGCAAACGCATAGATCCTGGCACCGATTGGATACCGACAGCCCAATGCGTTGCAGCCATTCCACTCGCCTGTTGCCCAGAGGGACACAATGTCGCAGCTTGACGTGTCGGCAATCGAGACATTTGCAGCCCACAACACAAGGGCAATTTATGGTCCTCGTGAAAAGAAACCTTGAAACTAACATGGACCCTGCAGCTCACATCAACACGGAGCAAGTTGTACAACAAGCAGACGACACTTGCTGTGTGCCAGAAGTGCTTGAGTGTAATGATAAATTGACGTCGTGTATTCTCTTTGTTACTTCCTATTTAGTGCGCAACTCTTAAGTGCCCGTTCCTGCGGCGAGCGTCGCCGTCTCTCATAACCGAGCAAAGGAGCACAGCGAAGGATGAAGGAACGAACGCAGAGCACAGCGGCGGTGAAAGAGAGCGACAGCGAGGAGAGTGTGAGGAGGAAAGCAATGGAGGAGAGTGCAGCAGAACCATGAGGCAGAAAGTAGAGGAGGAGGGTATGGCGAAAGTAGGAGAATAAAAGCTTAGTGCCGCACATGACAAGCTCTGCGGCGACGATGGCTACGAGATGGCGTCAGAGTAGCATGCGTCGTCTGTTCAACGATGACACCAACGATAAGGCATGCGGCGAGAGCATCCACCGATACCATATATGGAAACAAAGCGCTGAATGAGCGGAGGTATATCTGCAGCGGCTGCTGTGAATCGCACCTAAGCGTCACCCACGCACGGCTTCTTATGATTTCCCAATTAGCATGGCAGTCGCGCCACACTTCATTATGTTTGCAACGTACCGCATGAGACAGATTATCCACACCAGCCAATATATCGCGAAATGAAAACACATATAGAGCTGCAATCAAATTTCGCATTAGGGAGTATTGTAATTGTCGGTTAATTTTTTAAGAAACAAATTAATCAACATTCTAACCTTTACAAACGACATTTGTTCACCATAAAGTTGGAAAAATTATTAATGATTCAAGATAGGTAGCTAATTGAAGAGCTCGCTCGCTCGACTGACATCATGCATGCCCACAACGTTGATGGTAACAGGGAGGCTGAAAAATCAGGGGAGAGGCACCAATGAGATCGGTAGCGATGCACATTTCAAAAACCTTATAATTAAAGGGTCCCTCACCAGGCCACATAGCAAATTTTGGTTACACGCTGGAAGTTGTTACGTGTCCTCTAGGGAGTGTTCTACCACAAGAATTTTTCAAATTGGTTCATTAACAGCCGAGACAGAAATATTTCAGCGCTGCCACGAATTCAAGATGTCAGGAGATGAGCACCACTGCCAAGATAGACGCTCTCTCAGCTTTCCCCGACTTGCCTCCGCAAACGAAATTCCTTCCCTGTGTTCTCCCATGCCAGAGCCAGAGAATCGCGTGACGCATACGTCACGGGCCCTGGCTCTTTTTTTGTTTCTTTCTCGCTTTTTTGCTGCACGCACTTCCGGTGACGGCCTCGAGCGCGAGCTGTTGTGTTTGTCTTTTCGCGCAGAGCACAATTTTGCGCGCTGTGCACGAGAATACCCAATTAGGGGTACAAGTCAGTGCTGCACGAACACTGAGGCAGATGCAAGCGGATAATAGCATGATCACATGCTAGAACATGGTAGAAAATGACAGTTTCATTGTCAGCGCGCGCAACTGCACGACGTGGGAACAAGCAGACGAAACAGAAGTACATCTGTCTTGCTGCGATGCGAAGTAAAACAAAAAATACACAGACATTCAGTTTGTCTGTTTTATTATTTCTTCAAACTTCAATTCGTACAATGAAGCACCAGGTTACACAAATAACAGATGTTGCCTTGAATAATTCTCCTAGTGTAACGTGTATCAGCGGCGTCACAGCGTATACATGTACGTAGGCGCACTTGCTGACATGTCCTACCCTGGCTTGGAGCGCAGCGCCCGCGAGGAAAAGGGCAAACGGTGTTTAGTTTGAAATTTTAGCTCTTTCTGCGGCGCGTAGAGATGTAACACTTAGTAGACACGATCGTTAGCGTGCGTTGTATGCACTGCGCTTGTCAGCTCAACATGGCCAGAGCTGGTGAGGGGCCCTTTAAGATCATGCCAAGATCTAGGATGTTTCTCAACTTTCTTGGTTCTGTATCATTTGTGGCAAGCAGTAATGGTGGTTTTTTTCTTCCAGTTTTTGGTTATCAGAATAGTTAGTTTTGTAAGCTTTTTGTGCCCCATACACACATCTGTATCCACACCATCTTAAACTAGGCTTTTTACAAGGTCAAAATTTTTATTGCTGTTGGCCTTGAATTTTGACTGCATCACAACTAAGCATACCTAAGCCTTGTTACACACCATTGGGACATAGTGCCATTGATGTGTGGCAGAGATGTGGTCACTGCTGATGACAGAGTAATGCAGAGGACACATCCACCCACTTCACCCCCACCATCAGCCCAATTAAGTTAGTGTTGAAGGGCCTTCCCACAGCTTCCAGTACAAAACAAATCGCAACATTCCTTCAGCTAGAAATTCGTCTCATCCCTTCACTCGGCACCTCTTCCACTATTTATGTGCTCACTTTCCTTGGCAGTCGCCCATTCAACTTTCGTAAACCAGTGGTTCTCTGTTCTGTGCAATTCATGTCCAGCCCACTCCTGTTAACAGCATTAAAGTACCAGCTCTACTTTGTTGTTTAATACATGCTGCTCTAATTCTCTCTGTTACTATGATGCCTGCAATAATGCTTTCAATTAATAGTGCACTGCTTTCTATTTCATTGATGGTTCTTTGTAAGGCTTTGAAGTTTCACTATTGCAGGCAAACACTGGTAGAACAGAGATTGTGTGTTACTTTTACTTTCAAGCAGGGTGTTGAACCGAAAAAATACCGGTTCAACTCAGGCACAATGCGCTCCAATATCGCTCAGGTTCGGAGAAAAAAAAAATTTATAACGGTTCGCAAACCGGTTAGCAACACTAAACAGGTTCGTAAATAGCTTTGGCGCAGTCGATTTTATCATACCCGATGGCGATATGCAGAATAGTACCATCGAGTTGTCCGCAAGGCACATGTGCAAGTTTAATCACAAGGAGGCAGAAATTTAGGAATGAATTACAGATACGGGGGGAGTTTTCCTGTACATAAAGACATCGGTACTAAATTACTGAGAATCCTTGCATCAGCGTAAGGTCGGCATAGCTTCCACACTTGTTACTTTGATGGCAGCAGAGTCGGCTAATTTTCGTTTCGCTACAGGTTTTTACGACAGGATTGGTGGTGAGCACACTGTAGCATGTGGTCCTTGGCGTCGAAGACAACGCACATTAACACTATATTACACAAATCACAACTTCAATCTTGTAGTCTGCAGCAAAGAAGGAAGCCAGCATTTGGCATTTCACTCAGTTTGCTGCTCTTTTAGAAGCAGGTGAGGACATTGATGCTTCTGAACGATGAACAAGGACAGTTTGTGCTGAACATAAATTGATATTTCTTGTGCATCTGCACATGGTGCACAGTGTTGCGCTGGCTAAGGGCAAACAAACAAGTCAAAAGCATGCACATCGTGCCCCCATGAATAATTTATAGTACGGTATTTTCCGGTCTTTAAGTCGCACCTTTGTATAAGACGCCCCGCCCCCCTCTCAAAACGGCAGTTTTTCCAGAAAAAAACATATATAAGTCGCACCGGTGTATAAGACACACCTGTTCGTTCGGTAAGTGATTAAAAAAAATTACAGTGACATTTCACTCCGCGAACGGTGGTCACGCGCAAGCGTATGGGTGCCATATTTATTTATTTATTTTATTTTTACATACTGCAGCCCTGTTAGGGCTATGGCAGGAGTGGGGAATTACAGTTGTAGAGCGTACACAATTGCAAATATAAGCAGCACGAAGCAAAAACAAACCACACAAAAGATAAATCAATAACAGTCAAGCTTAAGCAAGGAATCGTCCAAAGGAAGGGAACGAATGGCACCAGGCAGAGAGTTCCAATAATCAATGGTTAAAGGAAAAAAGCTATATTTAAACGCATCTGTTCATGACCGATAAGGTACAATATTAAGATGGTGATATCTCCTAGATGAGGAAGGTTCCGCAAATTTTATGTATTTCCAGTCCAGGCGCATTTGTGCTGTCGTGGTTTCCGTGATGTTTTGTATAAAGTCCAAGGGCGATAACATCATCCCCGCACACCGTATGCTGTATGTGCAAGTGAAAGCTTTGTCCGATGGTGAGCCGAATCGTGCACAAGGGAGGAAAGCGGAAAGGAGGTGCAGGAGGGAGAAAGGAGGGGGGGCTTGTACTCTGGTGGCTCTATTAGCAACTGCGTAGTTTGCACAGTTGCACACGCCATATCGTGACAGCGATCTGCAGATGTCACGAATTCGGCGTCGGCCGACTCGCGGTTGGCCTGCCCCCGCTGGCGTTGCTGCTCCGTCCTCGCACGGTGCTCTGGAACTCGATCACGAGAAGAACGTACCCGGCACATTGATAGCGCGCACAGAACCCGTAGCAATTAAGTCAACCAGCACGCTTCGCGTGGCCATAACATTGAATCCGATTTTGACAGCAGTTCTTAAAGGGGAAAAAAAAAAAAAGAACGTACAGAAGTCGTTCTATAAGACACACCGACGAAAAATTCAGAAAAAAAAAAAAAAAAAAAACGTCTTATACACCGGAAAGTATAGTACTCCAAGAGTGTTGTACTCTGCTTGCCTAAGCACCAAACATGCGTTGAACTATGGCATATAACAAAGGCAGATTTCACATGCTATTTACAGCCGCGATTACCGCTCACCGAGGAGGTGACGGCATTCATCAGTGATTGCAGTGTTATGATTACAATAAGAGGTGCAGCTGAACTTGTGAATATCCCTCCTCGAAGACATTTCAGTCTTTACCGCTCTCCATGTTTATCTAGTTTTAGTAACAAGTTGACCTAACGGCTGAACTGGGAGCGTCACCATAAATGTTGATTCTGTGGAGCCACTTGATTCCATAGAGCCATTTGAAACAACTATTCGGCGACGTAACACAACTGGCGGCCCCGTTGCAAGAGTCTGTCATGCAAGAGTCTGTCGAGGTGGCCAAAATCAACATCACATGCCCATCGTTTACGTATCCCCATTATCACACACAGCGCAACTCTTAACAATCAGTCTTAACAATCTGCTTATAGGGTGTGCCAATTGAAGAAGAAATAGTTTTTCGAACAATCGTGCAAACTACTTAGCACCGGTTAGGGCCTTATATGCTTGAACCGTTTTGTTCCAAACCAGTAACCGTTATGTTTTTCAGTTCAGGTTCAGTTCGGTTTCAGGCATGTTCCAAAACATTAGTTAGGGTACGGTTTTCGGTTTGCGTTTAGTTCGACACCCTGCTTTCAAGGTCATCAGTTATCTGCTCTTCACAATTTGAAGAGTGCCGCCACATGCAATGCGGTCCAAAACTTTTTTTTTTTGTCATGAATCTGCGAGAGTGATAATTTGGCTGCAGTAAATAAAATGACACTCTTTGGCTGACCCTGGTGACTACCTATTACAAGTAGTGGTCACACTGACTACATACCGTCGAGACTGCTAATGGCATAGATGTCCCTCGCCGGGTTGAAAAGCCCATTCGAGATGCCCAGCTCGTTGCGGAAGCGTCCGCCCGGCGAGTCAGGTGGAGTGGGCACAGCGTCGGCCAGCCCCGATCCAGCGGAGTCCTCGTCCTCCTCAGACTGGGGCAGGGCATCACTGCCACCCGTGCCATTGTCCGCTTCCTCCATGAGTGCCTCGACCCGCTCTCGTTCGAGGGCTTCCTGCTCTGCCCGCTCGACATCGTGGATGCCCAGGCAGAGCGAGTAGTCCATCACGTTCATCTGGGCCAGGAACTAAGGCAACAAAGAAAAGATAGAATCTTTTGTGCCCACCGCTTCTTTCTTTGTGGACTGTTTTCCAAACTGCCTGTTGTGTGCAGTATGGACCTTTTGTCGTATGTTCATTTGTCTGTAGCTTTGGGTGACTGTATTTTAGGTCTCTTCACATTGTACATTAAGAGCCGATTGTTCATTGGTAATTAAAGCGTCTGACAGTCTTCCCATGGTTTCTCCGCACAAGTTAGCTTTTTTTTAATTTTTTTAAATTCTCCACTAATGTTATTTTCTTTTTATTTGCTTTTCTTTTTCAGGAAAATGAGCGATTTTATTTCTTGAACAAAAATCCTGTCCTTCATTGGGCCCTTGCCAAGGGTTTGTAGCATTGCACAAATGAAATTAAGAAATCAGCGAGAGGTTCAACATTAACTTGTCGGGTCAGGTGGCGTTTAGTGAAAAGAGGCAATGTATAGTCAACCAGTGCTGGCAAATAATTTACATGAAATAAGCACGACGCTTATATATGAGGATAGGAAACAAACAACTGAAGTGTTGATTTTTTTGTGTAAGAAGGCACCCGCAGCAAAGGGCAGGCAATCTGATTTTGTCCAATGCCATTGCAGCAAACCTGGGAGAGTGTACCATCTCTTAAAGCTGTCAATTAGGTCATCAATTAAGTCATCATTTGCATTACAAAACACTGACAAGAACAAAACAGGCAGTCTAAGTGTCTTTAGGATATTGTGCTGGAATCTGAGTGTACTAAGCTAAACGAGCATGACACAAAGTGTGTGTCAGCGACGATGCTAGTTATTGTCATATATTGACAAGTTTCGAAGACCTAGCCAAACGTGGTGCACATCATGTGGTGCAAAGGGTGTACCCTTATTGGCTGACAGAGATTTGAATCTCTAGCACTTCTCTTTCATGTGCGTCTTGGCAGCAGCAAACTAATTCTTTGTCATAGTGACATTTGGCATTTGCAGTCGGCTAAAACTTCAAGGCCTACCTGGCCAGCTTGCATTTCTTTTGTTAATGCATCCTAGGCACCATGAAACAGTAATCAAGACATTATTCACGCAAGATAAGCGAGTCTGTTCACGTTTTGTTGCGAATGTGAAGCTGTCTCGTATCATCGTCAGATTTATTTCTGTACATTCAAGCTTATTAAAATGCACTTAAACTGCCTGAAAGAGACACTGGACTGCTTCGTCTATAAAGCATGTGAAGGACCTAATGCCAATGACTGCCCATTCAACATTGTAGTATAGAAATGTGCCAAACTTGGGAATAAGCGGCTTAAACTTGGCTTTCTGTGGTTGTCTCAAAAATACAAAATTATTTATTGTGCTATTCAATATGGCAGAATGGTATATAGGGAAAATAAAAAATAACAGTTTAATTGCATGAGTGCAAAAAACATTATGAAAGTATGTGAGAATGATGTCATGATGAAATGATGAATGATATGAAACCAATCCGGCAGGACTGTGATGCATGTACTAGCACAGAGAACAACACTGAAAGAATAAAAATCCTACAGGCATGATCCATAAAGAAAAAAAGCAAGATCCTGAACAGGAAACTATCACTCGCTGGCAGCCCGATGTGACTGAGCAAATGTCAGCCTGGTTGACATAAACACCTTTTTCTTTGGTCACGTTGAAGTGTAATACACAGGTCGGGTGTCTACTACATTGGCATTATCCAACTCTCCAGGTTTTCCCTGACTTTTTATAGAAATTTTATGACACTAGCAGTTCAGATGCAAGAAAAAAAAAACCGTTTTATGTAGATAGCTTGCCAAGTTACTGCCACCTAGTAATTTTGAATTGCCACCTAATAATTTTCAATAACTACCAGCTGTAAGTCAGATGATATTCCAAAATTGTCACAGTTTCACCCGGAAGGCAAAGCATATATTGCGATAAATTATTTGACAGCTATACGAAGTACGGATAGTAGTTTTTTCAGCCGTATAAGCTTGTGAACACGTGCTTACTAACTAAATTAACAAGCAAGGTGTGACTAAGTGGTGAGAACACAGCGCACACGAAGCCATAAGCCCTCAACGCACCTAGACTTTACCCATCGTAGATCGCTTTCAAGTTAGGGCCCACATGGCCGCGCTCAGTTGCGCCATACACAACCACCACCATGGAAGACTGTGCACTTTCTCCATGCCTTCCTCTCTTGCGTGCGAAAGATCAAGCCATAGATCAAGCCATCATCCTTCTCAGCTCACCCTCTCACTCACAGCCACAACACACGGCACGTGGCCACGATGTCATCACACTTGGGACTTTAAACGAGACATCATGATGACGGCAATGACGGAAATGCACCTGCTGTGTTCATGACTGCCATCACAATAATATCAGATTTGACTGAATCATGTGTTTTATGATGGTGATTTTCCAACCACCTGGCCAGGCTCACGCACACAAAATTTGTGAAATACACTATTTGTGGACTGCACAGGTTCAGTTGAAAACAGTCTTTCTGGCATGCCACTAGCCTCACCATAACCATTGCGGGCACCAACTTTCAGTATTTCCCATTTTATAGCCCTGAACTTTCTAACACTCACAAGTTCCCTGAAAATTGAATTGTTTGAACACTAAGAAATTTAGAGGCACTTACATGCAGTGCTATACTTTCAAATAGAGCACTTTCTCAAAAACTCATCACTGGCAACATGCGCGAGGCTTAGGCCTAATCTTATGCCATATGCGTGTGCCAAAAAAAAGAGAAAAAGATAACAATGCACAGCACTCACATTGACATCAGCTGTCAGAAGGTCCAAGAACCGATCCTTGGCCTCAGCACCAATGTGTACTTTGGTGCCATCCTTCATAAGGTCATTGTCTTTCAATGTGGGAATGTCTTTTTCCTGGATATCAAGTAAGACAAAAAAAACACTGTAAATGCTAAAGCATGAGGTGTTTACAAAATCCAGGGTTTGATGGAATCTCGCCTTGTCAGGAAGAGGCATGATGAAAAAAGAGAACACCGACCAAGAAACAATATTCAGTGAAAAATTGAGACGTTTTTGGAGCCTTGTTCACAACCTGAAATGTCTGAATTTTTCACTAACAGCTTTTTCTTGATCGGCGTTCTCTCTATTTCATCACGAGTTGTTTACGTATGCAAAAACAGCAACGAACTACACACACCATATCCTTCATGGTAAGCACATTAGCAAACTAATGTGGCTCCCATTTAAACAACCAAGAGCTTATTTATCTGTGTTAAGAAGAATCTTTGTGATCAAAGCAATAATGTACGCAAAATCTTGCATGCTGCTATGAGGTGCACTTGTGCCTTGCGTGAGAGAAAGGCCATATAACAAGGAGAGGAGTGACACAGATTGCATTCCTTGGTGATCCACAATTTGCTTCCTCTAACAGAAAAAATAAATAAATTCAGATATAGTGAAGTGGTATCCAAAGGTTGGCTTAGTTATTTAACAAAGGGCACAGCATGTCAACAGTATTCTTTGTAGCAGTTAACATGCAGCACTTTTGCCCATTTGTGGTTTTGACATCCTCCGGGAGAAATGACAAAGCAACAATGAATCATGCACTCACATTCACTTATTAATCCCCATTTCGTGTATCAAGTGTTACGTTCGGCGACCAGCGGGGGCAGCGATCTTGGAAATATCTCCTGTTTACCTGCGACGAATCGCTTCGGGAGGCTGAAAAGCCGTCCCGCCGGGAAAGATCAGCGGCAACATCATGTCTTTACACCTTACAAAGAGTACCTGTCTCGACACTATAGAAAGAGGAGACTCTTGGAAAAGTAGACGCTTTCTCACGGTCACTCGACAGACCAGCTGGCTGCCAAGACCGCTCTTCAAACCTGTCGATGGCTGGCCCATTCCAGGAACAACAGACGCGTCAGTTCAAGTCAGCTGCGAAGCCACCTGTCTACGAGTGTCCCCTCCTTTATGTGGGGGAGTGAGCAGTGTGTGCCCGAGGGCACTTCTCCAAACGTGGTACTAAGTGGTTCGTTAGGCAAAGGAAAGGTTGGTGCCGGGGGATTATGCGCACCCTCGCCCTCAAAACGGACCTTCGGGGACTCTCGACGCTCCAATTGGAGGATGGTGGGACCGCAGCTTGGACAAAGGGGTTTTAAGCGAGACTTTGGGAGGCCATCCAGAGTGCTCTCCCATCTACCCTGAGATGTAGCTAGTGCTTCGATCTAGTATGCTTCGATCCAGTCATGTTAGACTGAGGAGACGTAATGTTCTCCTACTTCTCTTGTAAATAATGTAAATAAACCCTGTACTCTTCGTTCCCGATGAGAACCTGTTCCTCCCTTCAACAACGTCTTCAGCGTCAGCGTGGATGAGTCAGACGATGGCATGGGCCAGCTACCCCTTAGGATATGCCCGACTCCAACTCTTACAACTGCTGGCGAGGCCACGACTCCCAGCTCCAACAACTTGTAGCAGCGGCTGCGTAGGCTAGACCCGCAGTTTGAAGTCAAATTCGGATAGACCACGACTCCCAACTCCAACACAAGAAAGACAAGAAGCATTCTGCTGGAGAAAAGGGCATTCAGTGTAGTGGTGAAGCTTTATCGAATGGTATTTGGATAGCCCAGAAAAAACACGAACATGAGAAGAAACGAAGACAAGCGCTAAGCTTCGTCTTGTCTTCGTTCCTTCTCGTGTTCGTGTTCGTTTTTTTTTTTTTTTTTTCGCTATCCAAATACCATTCCATGGTGATCGACCAACAAGCCCATATCGCCACCCTCGTGAAGCTTTACTTTACCAGAGTCATGGATTCTAGCTTTTGCATCAAGTGAAAAAAAAAAAAAAAAAAAGCCGGCAGATCCCACGCCCTGTGAGAATCAATGTTATGCGAAGCAGTGTGCGGGGAGCTTACCGAGTTAACAAAAAGACCATGAGAGCACCAAGACGAGGGCAGTTGCTTCATGGCCTACATGACACGCATGTTGTGACATTCATGTCACGAGTCCTCAGGCGTCCCTTTAGCTACGCCTAAGAGACTTAAGGCCTTAGTCATGCTCATGACTATGACTTCGACCATCAACCTTTAGTGTTTCCGTCGCTTAGTACCCACATCCAAACCCATTTCAGTGGTTTCTGAGTGTTAATCATTTTTTGTCGAGTCATTGTCATTTTTGCAGAGTCATCGTCATGACTATGGGTTCTACCATCATCCTTTAGTGTTTCTTTCACTTAGTACCCACGTCAGAACCCATTTCAGTGGCTTTTGAATGTTAATCTTATTTCGCTGAGTCGTCGTCATTTTTGCTGAATCATGCTCATGACTATGACTTCTACCATCATCTTAAGTGTTTCCTTCACTTAGTGTCCACATCCGAACCCATTCCAGTGATTTTTGAGTGTATCTTTTTTGCTGTCATTTTTGCAGAGTCATGCTCATGACTATGGCTTCTACCATCATCCATTAGTGTTTCCTTCACTTAGTACCCATGAACCTATTTTAGTGGTATTTGAGCATAAATTTTTATTTCGCTTAGTCATTGTATTCTTGCTCATGACTATGACTTCGACCATCATCCTTTAGTGTTTCCTTCACTTAGTACCCACATCCGAACCCATTCCAGTGGTTTTTGAATGTTAATCTTTATTCTCCGAGTCATTGTCATTTTTGCTGAGTCATGGTCATAACTATGGGTTTTACCATCATCCTTAATTTAGTGTTTCATTCACTTAGTACCCACGTCAGAACCCATTTCAGTGGTCTTTGAGCGCTAATCTTATTTAGCTGAGTCATTGTCATCTTTGCTGAGGCATGCTCATGACTGACTTCAACCATCATCATCCTTTAGTGTTTCCTTCACTTAGTGCCCGGGCGCCTCCGAACCCATTTCAGCAGTTTTTTAGTGTTATTGTCTTTTCGCTGGGTCATTGTCATTTTAGGCGGCTGTTTCGTGACCTACAAGACACGCATGTCATGACCTATCATTTATGTTCGTCATGCACTCTTGTCATACTATGCCAATTTTGGCACCTACCAATTTAACGAAACAGCCGTCAGGGCCCCAAAACGTCGGCAGCTGTTTCATGACCTACATGACATGCATGTCATGACATCCATGTCATGACCTATCATTTATGTTCGTCATACCCTCTTCTCATTCTATGCCAATTTTGGTACACACCAAGTTAACATTATGACCATGAGAGCACCAAGACGTAGGTGGCTAGATAGATAGATACTGTACTGTCAAAGTGGCAAATGTTTACCAAGAAATGCTTCGCATTTAAAAGATTATGGTTCCACATGCAGTCCACGCTTCATTTAGAGATTCAAACCAAATGCAACAGACCCTTTCACACTGACTTAAACAACTAATTCCGGCAACAAATTAGGCTTACCCTTTCTTTTTCACTGGCTTCCCTGTCCACTGTGGAACCCTGTGAATATTGCAGAAAGATATATTAGTTTAGTAATAATGTGCACAAGTACTTCAACACTACAGATCACAGATCTTGTAAAAACCACTGTTGATGGTGAGTGATGTACTACGAAATGACTGCTAACAATGCATATCCCAGTGAAATGTGAATGATTGCTCGAAAATGCCATCAGTAAGTTATTTTGACTATAGAAGTGTTTCAGCTGTGAGAAAACATTTCTCTCGTGCTTTCTTTTTCTATTAAGTAAAAATGCAAAAAGAACAATGACATGCCATCAGTGGTAACTGAAGCCTACAACTTCCAAATGTAACGTTTAATGTACTATAAATCTCACTATGGCGGTCTTCGTCTCCATTTTTGTGGATATGTATGGCGATGTTTTTAATACAGCCGACAGAGTGCTCCTCAGTTCCATTTTCTTTGTTATCTTCACCTAAAGAAGCCCTCCAACTCAGCCAATCTCGCTCACTAATCCCCGAGACACACAAAACATACAGGATTGCAGCCATGCATTTTTCAACTACAGTGTAATTTGAACAGTCTCTTTCTGACATCATAAAGGGTAGCCCCGTGCAGCAGAATCAAGTGCTTTCTTTGCCCACATGACAAAAAACAATATTGATCAACAAAACAGTGCTTTATGCTACCAAGGTGATGGGGAAAAGAAAGAGATAGAAGGGAAAAAAAGAAGGAAGAGCCAGTGCATGTGCAGAAAGAATCTAACAAGAATAGGCTAAATACTGCACAGAATTACATGCACGCATGCACGAAAGTAATTTTTAAAAAGAGCATGATTGCATATTATGTCTCCGCATGTAAACTTGCATGCACAATTTATATGTAAATCCCTCAAGTGTGACATCTCCAACAACACTCATTTCTTCTTTTAAAGCATGCTTTAAGGGTATTTCCACCATTTTTAACGAAACCCCAAAATGTGCACCTTTAGTATTGCATCTCATGAAACCATTTCCGCATGGGTTAAGGCAACTAGCAATTCATGTGAGCAGAACAAACCAAGCAGTCGATGCAGCATGCAAGGAGGTAGTTTAAGGCAAAAAAGGACAAAAAAAATTAAAGTGCTCAGAACAAAATAGCATAAATTATGCATTTAAGCAAGCAATGACATCTTTCGATAATGGTGCTCAAACACAATAACAATAATTTGAAAACAGTGCAGTTGCACATCTTCAATACCAACTAGGATAAAAAGAACCATGTAATTATCTACTCGACACAGTCACCTCATGTTTTCTATATGACAGACATTGTATATTCGGAGTAAAAGTAAGCTAACTTCAAGTTGTAGGCATATGTGCATGTGGGTTGCAATGCAAGTGGTGCCATGAGAAGTAGTCATAACACCAGCCACATGTAATAGCAAAAACCATCCACTTGTTTTGGACAGGCAAGTGAATGAACAAATCAGTGTCCCATTATTGTGCTATACTTGACTATAATGACAGTATTTGGACACCGGTGTAGCGACTGTTCTTCCTTTTTCAATAATTTCATTAATAGAAGGTTCTGTTTTTGTAATGATCGTGTTTAGAGTGCTAAGTGGCTTCGTCTGCTAGGCAATGTCAATGTAATTTAAACCTCAGTGAAGTTAGAACATGCCAAATTAGAAGTAAACCAGACAGTGTACCCAGGGGGCCCCTTGACAATTTTTTCTGCAAAACACTGTCGGGCCAACGTATTTCTCTGAAGACAATTAACACAAGGTTGCTTTAAGTCCATACTTTTGAGAAGAGGGCTGGCAAGCCTCACGTCAGTGACACTGGACATCTCAAGCAAGCTAAAGACACCACTAATAACTACACTTACAAAACTAATGATGCCTTCATTTGCATGCCTATGCACACACAGCTTAAGCACACATGAAGCCTACACAGTGCAGCAGTGAACGCATGCGATCCTACTTGTACATCCTAGAAGTGCACTACTACTGAAACACAGTCTCTCATTGAGTCTGACTTTGTTAAGTGAATTTTCCCCATTCCTGTCATTATGGTGGTTAACAAAAAGCTCATTCATAAATTCACACTTTAAGCAATCAATATTCCATAAATGTGCAGGTTATAAATATCAAGTTATTAATGAAAGCGCAACAGGACTGAAAGCTGCTCTGGCAAAAAGCCTCCACACATCTTGTGCAAGAAATGTGTAATTCCTCACGTACCTGAATAAGGCCAGATGACGACCTGTGCTTTAACAACGGGCGAGGCTTAGCGCTCAGGTACCCCTTCACATTGAAAACGTTTCCTCATCAAAAACCTACTAGAAAAGCACCATAGCCTCTACTCACTACTGTTTAAAAAAAAAAAAAAAAAAAAGCTAATGCTCATGTTGCAAAGGCCCATTTTTAAACAAAGCACACACAAAAATGCAAGTGCTGTCCCTAATGCGGCGCTGGCAGTGAAGGCCACGAGAATAGCACTGCATCGTAAAGGGGTACTAAAGGCAAATAGTAAGTCAAGCGTCCAACTGAGAACAGGACTTTTTAAAGTGATAAAGTGACAAATGCAGCAAGAAATGACATAAGAATACGGTCCCAGCTCCTATGGGTGCAAGATGCATTGTTTGTAAATGGCAAACCATTGATAACAACAAAGTTATATTTCTACAGCATGTGAACAGCAAAGAAACGGCAACCTGGCCAGTTTCACTGCATTTTTCTACAGAATATTTTGCTGGTGCTATGTCTCTTTGCAGCTCTGTAAACACTGTCATAGCTGTGTGACACACTCTCTGGGTCGGCCTCAACTCATAAGCAGGCAGTGACACCCAGCAGAGCATTGCCTCAGAGACTGCCAGCACAGCTATGCATTTGTCAAAGGCATTTGCCAGTTGCAAAAAAATTGTCCAGCCCCTTCAGATGAGATTTTCTCTGCAACTATGTCATCTCTTGGTACAGAAGGACCAATTCGAAGTTTTTTTTAAAGTTAGATATCTAGATTGATTCAATGTTTGTCTTTGGTGCCCCTTAATTAAAATGATGCAAGCAGTGGTAAATGATTGCATGTTTTTTACAGTGGAATACAGTGTGTCCATTGTTAAACAGACTCGCATTCCTCTTTCCTGTCATCTGCTTGACTCAATGCTTGCTTCTCCATTAAACTTAACAGTTCCATGTGTGTTAATATTCAATATTCCTAATTCACATAACTACTGCAAAACATGATTAAGTGCTACATTTTCCAACACCTCAATATTAGCAGCAAGCTGTAAATTTGTATGCAATAGATTAAAGCCTTGTCCTTCAGTGCACATGACTAGTATTTCTGACTTTTCTTAGAATGCACTGAATTAAAGAAGTACTGAAATAGCTTTTGTCTTTTTTTTTTTTTGCTTTAAAGATAATTGATTGCCCCATTGATCATGGTATGAAACCTCACTTCATCCAGTGTGCAAAGATGATTATCTTTTTTGAATGAACCATTTGAAAACTTGCGTCCAGTGTAGCAATGTAGAAGGTGGAGATCACGTGGTATAAACCAATGCAGCCGCCACTGGTTAGCTCTGTCTAGCGTGTGCAGGCAACATCAGGACCACTTCACCATAAGCTCAATGTGTATTCATAATGGAATAAGAGAAGCCATAAGGAAGAGAGAAAGTTAGGGGGTGCTCTATATTAAGGCCCTTCACCAGGTTTGGGCATTGCAAACAAGCAAGTAAACCGAGGCTTCATACCATCATCACTACGTATGTTGTCTAACAAAGTTGAAAAAATTTTTAAAAATTGGTCATTACTCCTTCAGAGTCGCTACTACAAAGCTTAAACATCAGAGGTGCTAGTATACAAATTTGACAACATAATAGTAGCACAGGATAAGAGGAAAGGCATTACTTTAGTACAAAATATTACTTTAGTTACAAGACAAACAAAGAATATTAAATATTAACTTTTGTTCAGCTTAGTACAAGGTATTCTGATAAAAAATTAATAATTTACTATCTACACTAACTTACATGAAGTAATACATGTATGTTTACACCTAATGACTAGCAAAACATATAGTGCAAATAGTTCTTAGCTATTATATTTGAAAAAGATTCTTTGCACTTTGCCTATACTAACGGCCAATAAAGAATATGAATAAGCTATCAAAAAAGCAGTCGACAGTTAATCTTTCAATTACGCTAAATTTCTTTTTACTGAATCTCATAAGAAGACCGTACTGTACTACTAAGACACTGCGAAATTTCATACTACAGTTGAACGCCTCTACAACGAAATCACTTGTATAATGAAGGATTGATGAGGGATTGATTATGTGCTGGCCAAATTCCGATCTTACATATGTATTGTGAACACCTCTACAACATACTGCTCCAAAAATGCGCTTGTAAAAGGACGGAAGTTGGGCATCCCGACAGCTGATTTCTTGCTTTACAACAAGCACCAGGTAGCAGTGCCGTCACTGCCCTCTGCAGACGGCACTGAGCTGTGCTCTACAATCGCGCTAACGGGAGTGCTTGCGATGCACTTGAAGAGCGTGCTGACGCCAACGAGTTTTTATTCCTGCTGCACTGCTCCACAAATTGCCGAACTCATACGCTGCTTGTTGAAACACTAATGGGTGCAATGGCTGATGAATATGTCGCAGTTGACGTCACGATGATGTAATCATAACTGATGATGCCTTGAAAGTGATCTAGGGTGAAAAGGACGCAAATTTCAACGAAGGCAACAATTATGAAGAGCCTGTAAATGAACCAAGAATTTTGACGGCAAGGGAGGCGATAGCAACAGTCCACGATCTCCAGCTTTACCTAGCATCGCTCCCGTGTTTTTCCGTGGAGCATACCATGAACCTCGTTGCAATAAGGTCCCCCCCCCCCCGGCTCGAAAGTGTGCACGAAAGAGTTAGCGACTTAATTTACCAAGTCTCAAGAACGTATGAAAAAACAAGCTTTCTCTTGTTGAATGCGATTAGCTTAGTCTATTGTGAGTAGTATGCGTGCAATCTTTACAACAGAGACTTGTATAAGAAGAGATTTTGGAGGTCCCAAGCACTTCGTTATAAGGGCGTTTGACTGTACCTTCACTTGTAGACGCATTAACCAGCTAAATATTTGTTGAACTTCAGAATTCACAGGCACTGCGCCACAGGAAAAAGAGCTTACTAAAAAGCAAGCACAGCAATACTAGATCAGAAGTATGGGAACTCTAGCAGCTCCAGGAATTAATATATGCGACAACTGCATGTGCTTGCAGCTTCAAAAGCACAGATAAGATCAGAGCTAAATATTTTACATAGCTAAAAGCTACACATCTATACTATTACACACACACACACAGACACATCAACACACACTGCCCTTCACAAGGGCAACATCCAGGAAAAAACAATCTACAGCTAACAGGCACAATCAAACTAAAAACTAGGTAAACACAGTGCAAATAAATGATTTAGTCTAAACAGAACACAAGCATGTAAAAACGGTTCTGATGTCATCAACTTCAAGCACACAACACATAAATTTGCCCGTCTTTCAGCTCAGTGCTCAGCACACAAGATTCAAATGTATTTTGGTCATGTACCACTGCACGCTGTGTGTTTCCTGATCAAATGACCCCCAAATGCTGCTCTCCAAGAGAATGGAATAAAAAGCTACTATATCCTCATTTGTCTCTTCGATGAAGACGAGCGGAAATTAGTAATTGCACTCCATTTTTCATTCTATCACTGCCTTCTTCAGAAGCTGACACAAAGTAAAGTCTTTTTGCGAGGACTGCAGGTAAACACTTGGAAGACACTGCACTGTAAACACAACGAATGTTGCCTTGAAACAAATGTCCATAATCTGATAGATGAAAAGAATTGAATACCACAGCTTCTGCTGCTAGCAAACACAAAACTAAGTTCACAGACATATTCAGTCACAAATTCATGAATAAAGTTAAATACCGCCACCATCTCTCGTCCGTATGACTTATGCCATAAATTTACAAGCACTGTTTCTTGCTACATAAGACACAGGAAAATATATACGCAGTCTAACCATTAGCTGAAGTATGCTGGTCCGTGTTGCCACGTCCACCGATTTTCTGGTTTTGATAGTTCACGGACTAGGTACGAGAGAAGGTACCAGAAAAATACATACCTTGAGGTCATACTTGACGTGGACATTCAAGTGGCTGCTGAAGATGTTGCGAATCACAACGAGGTAGGTCTCTGCTCCTTCGACGGTGAGTCGGTACATTCCCAGGTACTGCGGCAGCAAGTGTTTTCCCATGCCTCTCCACCACATACTGAAAGTTGCAATGGAGTTCATTGGCACATTTGTGAGAACCCTCACCCCTCGCATTCAAGAACATGTTTCAACTCGGTGATCTCCCGCCACTTCACCAAATGAAGTACCAAATGCCGCCCTTTCACTGCATTTGAATAATACCCCCTCAACAATTTCTGTAACAAATGGTTGCGTGAGAACATTGTTTAAATTTCACTGCCATTTAATACGTGCTCAGAATGCATGATAATGAAATTGTAGCTATGCAGCTGCATTACTCGCAGTGTTTGAAAGAGCATTAACCCTATAATGCCAAATGTACCATATATGCTACACTGTTTTGATACTGCAAGATTCTGGTTTAACCACAGGAAACTTAAAGCTTAGCCTATAGAGGTGTTTTTGATATGCTGGAGTGCTGGAGAGAATTAGCCAGCTATGGAGTTTTCTGAAAACCAATTACTAATGAATTAATTACTGTACTGATTAAATTGCACCTCAAATAACATTTCATTGTTGTTTTTGTACAAATGTACTCTCCATGAAATAAAAGTGAGCAAGTTGTTCTAATTTTCCATGATATAATATAGAGCTAAAGAAACACTTGAGAAAAACGAAATTAACCAGGATTGGTAGACTGCACTTCCTTAATCACAGTTAAGTTTCACCTTGAGCAGACACTGTGCAAGCCAGAAAGGATGCTAAAATAAAAGACCAGACCTTGGAATTTGTGTGCCTGCTTCCAGCGGCACCATAGATTTTAACTGTCTGTTAGGTCCTAGTTTGTCGCTTACTAATAAAGATTACACTGCACTGACAAGTAAAGACGCAAACTGGCAACTTTTGGGGACTTTCCATGCATGGAGGTTTACAAAATACACAAAAAAACCATGAAATCGGTAACATTACACCAACATAATTGGCACCACGGTTTGGGCATAAAAGTAAGTAAATTGACTTATTTTCTCAGCAAATATTAACTTTCTGTTGTCAAAGAAATACAAATAGAGTTTTTAAAGACTAGCTAAGCAGTCTAAACTACAGTCAAGCACCTCTTCAATGAACGCCTCCACAACGAAATGACCTGTGCAAATAAGGAATAATTCCGTCTCGGTTCTATTGTGAGCTGTGCGGAGCGTGACCTTTACAATGAAGTGACCTGTTTATAACGAATGATTTTGGAGGCCCCAAGCACTTTGTTATAAAGACATTTGATTGTACTAGTTGAAATTTTACTCTCAATTTTAGGTAGGAAGAATTCAACACATAAGCTGAGCAGGAATACAAAGACACAAAAATATAGATGAACAGAGTTGCTAACCACTCACACAACTACTTCTTAGCGTTGCTAAGTCTTTCAATAGCTCAATAATTGAAGAACTCTGGTGCCACTGTAATGAAACTGAGGTTAAGTGTAGCAACTAGTCCTGTAAATAGGTAACCTATATTCGGTGGAGCCAAGGAGGTTGAGTGAGGTCTGTCAGTACATAACAGTTTATTAGGTAAAATACTTAAGAAGACCGGCAATCTATAGAGATGCAACACAGCTGTAAGAACAATATGTACAGAAAAATTATGATTTCAACTCAGTGATACCAAACCTAACATTTACCAGCGCTATAAATACGAGTGTGAGCTATAACTCTTTCCAAATTCCCTGACATCTTTAGGTTTTCCATAACAGGATGGAGAAGAAAACAAAACAGAAGAACAACAGCGATGCTTTGTCCACATCGCCATTTTATGACTAAGGGTATCTAAGCTAAGAGTAAACTAAGAGTATCGGAAACATACTATTTTGGCAAAATGCTGGAGATATTAAGCCACTTCAGTGATACAATATTCGAAAACGAAATAATGGCAATGCAGCTGCCAATGAGTAACAATTGGAAAAGAAAATGAGCTGCAAAATGCAATCTTACAGGATGGTATTCCTTGAGAAGAACGTGCATCTGCTCCACTTCCTCACTGAGCAGGGTCTTGATGATGAAAAGGCGATCGTATGACTGGTAGAACTTGGCCCCGCTGCGTCCAGTCGAATCCACTGCTATTGGCTGCGACTTGGTGATGGAGTTCTGAAATAAAATGACAGCAGCGCTGAGCAAAGCACCTCGGAATAAGCTACATATGACTGAATAACCTGAAGAAAGGAAAATATAGAGAATTTATTGGAGGAAAGGCAGACCTGAGCTAGTCTGCATAGGGAAAAAGGAAAGGGAATGTAAAAAGGGGGGAGGGGTGATGAAAGATGATGAGGACAGGAAGAAGGGATGCATATATACAGTGGCCACAACACAGTCTAAAGTTTATGGTCTAGTCAGGTTCCAGCCTTTGTAGCTGTTTTTGCTGCTGTGGGGTCACACATTGCAGCCAAAATAGTACTTTTCCACTACATTTGCCTTCCAATGCCTGCCAGCATATAAGCCAGCGACTTCCTCTCTGATACGCAGTGATATGCATTATAAGTAGCCACTCTTCTATATACAGCCAAACATGGAAAGGATTCAGAGTTATATATAGGAATGAGCATTTTTAGTTTAAACACATAAAAAATATATAGAAAGTATGCTGTTCTCACTGAAATTCAGGTTGAACCAAAAGGGTCAGTGAAAGCAAATTTCCCAGAAAGCTAGGACGGTGACCAATGCACAGTTGCTAGCCTAACATGCGTGCCCAATGCAAGGGCCATGGTGAGATCAAGGTAAAGTTGATCGCACAAGATATTATACACCAAAAAAGGCCAGTGGAAGTTTATCCAGAAAAATATATTCACTGAAGAAAATTAAAAAAGAAATTAATACGATGTTTGGAGGGAAATAAAAAAAAGTGTGCATATTTTTGGGAAAATAAATACTGCAAACACTAAACCTTAGTTATATGACATACTTTGAAATACCAAGGTAAATGAAAAAAAAAATGTGTGCCATGTGGTCAATACACAAAAATACAGCACAAGAAAGGAAGTGCACAACTTACTATGAAGTCAATGTCATCAATGCCAAACCTTTCTCTTAGGTTTCGGAAGACCAATGGGCAGTACTCCTTAACCTTGAAATGGCTTGGCATGTTCTCCCTGGGCAAGAGACAAGTGCACAGGAGGACGTTTTACTTGACGCACTGTTTGGACAATGACAGTGCCATGCTAGAATGAAGATAACACGCTTTGAGCTGTGCTGCACACCAGTCACACTTACTTGTTGAAGTGATGGTTGTCCACCTTGATCTTGGTGAAGGCCTTGAAGTCATCCGGCATAAGCATCACTGGGACGTTGACGTGTGTGAGGCCATTGATCTGCAATATGAAGCAGAAGGAACTTTCAAAAAGGATGCAAATTTTGTTCACGGTAAGCATTCGAAGCCGGTTCCTCCTCAAATTAAGTGGTGGACATGCCATAGAAAGGAATCTGACTGTACCTGAAACTTCTCCACTAAGTGCTCTGACAATTATACACTAATGGACTGCCAGTAGATATCTAGATTTGGTCCTGATAACCCAACAACTTAAGTTATTAACTATATTGAAATAAACCAAACCATATGTGCAGACATCTAGTGGTGAAAATTTCTAGGCATGACTGACTGTATTCATGTGCTCTGTTATTCAAGACAACCATACCAACTGATTGCAGGGAATGACACAGATGAAATTTCCAGTGAAAGCTTGACGAACACTGACATTAATCTATAGGCTGCCATTTGTTTATGCAGAATAGCCTGTGGCAAGTTTGATGGTATTTGCCATAAATGTTTTATTTTAAGGTCATGAATCTAGTGGAGGTGACTTCCTTGAAGCCAATGACCACGAATGTGAGAATGAAGCAAAAAGGTTACAGTAGCTGTGCTATGGACGAGTGCATTGTTCATGAGCTTTCCTGAAAAAAAAAAAAAAAAAAAAGACAGCAAAGGTTAAATGACGAGTCATATGCTGTGCTACTTTCTGACGAACCAATGAGGCCATTCACGAAGAACTTGCTGACGTACAGAGTAAAGGTATACATCCACACAGCTTCTCAAAAACTGCTGTTATGTAATGACTCTCTCCCTCTTTTTCCTTTCTTATACTCACTCTTTCCCGACATTTGTGTAACCTTGTCCGGAGCTGATGGCTAAATTGAATACAGCAACTTCCCACAATACAGTCTGTCGCACGTGCATCATGAGCAATGGCTATCTTATCCATCCCAATGTCACAACACTCCAGTGCTTTCTATTATATATATATATATATATATATATATCTATATATATATATATATATATATATATATATATATATATATATAAGCGTACCGATGTCCTACGTCAGGGTCAGAACCGGCACTGGACGAAAATAGAGACAGCGGCGCGTTTGCGTGCCCACGTCGATAATATGGTGTGACATTCGAGCTACGTAGTGACCAGCGGCGCCAGCCCATCTCTCGTCAGGTAACGTGATCCGCGCGCGCGTACTACGCACATTCGTAAACACGCAGCCACGGGGACGACTTCGGGGACGAGATATATATTCCCTCTCCCTCCCGGAGGGGACGTTCTTTTTATGGAAGCAGCACGTCAGCAACCTGTTCGCTCCTGCGTCAAAACGACGCAAGCAAGCGCTGAGCGCGCGTACAAGGTGAGAATATATAAAACACGGTAAAGAGGGGAAAAAATAATGACGGCAGCCCGAGGAAGAGGTCTGCTCGGCAGAAAAGTGGCGGAAGGCACGCTGACTTGAACGACTTTTCCGTGTAACGGCCGACGGCCATGATGGCTCGTGCATAGGCGCAGGAGTGCTCGGAAAACATTCACTCGGACTTTCGGTTTCTTTTTTTCTACTCCACGCCTTTTCTCTTTCCTTTTCCACGCTGTCAAAGGACGGCACAGCGATGACGTCCACTATATGCGACGACGTCATAGCAGCAGCGAGCCTGACGGCGAAAGCAAAGCACCCGGCGTAGCGTATATTAAATATTACACAAATGCGCGAGGCGGTGGTTACCGGACCCATCATCATCTGTACACGGCGACCGCTCGGTCGTCCGAGAGCGCGGGTCACTAGACGTTTCTTTCCTTTATCCTTACTGTTTGCCTTATTACACTACAGCGGAGCGCTAGCGCACATAAATGTGCGATATCGTTAACACGAAAGAAAGAAAGAAAGAAAGAAAGGAAGAAAGAAAGAAAGAAAGAAAGAAAGAAAGAAAGAAGTGAGCACCGACTTTTTCACTCTTCGTTACCGCGAGAGTAGCGAATCTGCGACGGCCAGAAGTCGCACGAAGGATATTGACGAACCGAAAGCTTACCATGAGGCCTTCGGCCAATGATTTCAAAAGTGAAGCCAACGAAACCACTCATGAAATATTAAAAAGAAAACGGAAGAGAAAAGGACAAGAACATTGCCGCAAGCTCGCCGACACTAAGCAAATTGTAGAGATGCAAAAGCTCCTCTTGCAAGGTCCCCACGACAAAACCGTGGAGCGAAAAAAAAAAAAAGAAAAAAGAAAAACGAAGGTCTTAGTTTAAACTACGGCTAACGAATTTCTAACCAGGCTCCGTGACAATGGACAGACGCGTTAACATGATAAGCGAAGACTGCATTGACAACGCAGTGGCAATGCAGCCGTCGTTCGTCATTTTCTCTCGACATTTCACATTTCGACATTTCAGCCGCTGCTGCCGTCAAACGTTGCGCACGGCTTGGTAAAGGGCGGCATGGTGACGCAAACGGCTTGGATTTACATTACCTCGAGCTTTAACTACCGGCACAGGAAAGAAAGGGGCAGCGAACTGCTGCGCGCGCGTAGCACTTAGATGCCTCCTTACACCACAAACAGCAGCAAAACGGAAAGGGGGGGAGGGGGAGAGGTGTCCGCCACACCAGCAGTGCTCCGTTGCCGACAGAAACGCGTATCGCACACTCTTTGGCGGCTTTTCTACTGCTGGCCTATAGTTTCGCAATTCTAGGCAGCTGCTTGCATGGTCACTGCGCCAACCGGAATTTATCATTTACGGATTGCGCGACAACCGTTTCTCGGCTGCAACCTCGGCGACGCAGTGCGACGTGATGCAACGATCACATCGGCGCCGAGCCGTCATACGGCACAACAAGACGCAGTGTCCGCATACGAGTATAGAATAGGACTAATCTCGATTCCCACATACGTACAACATACAGGGTGATCATTTTCAAGTTCTGCAGAATATTTAAGAATAGCCTACATCAGATAGCATAATTCTTGTTGAGCTGGATTACTTGAAGAGGCGGACATTATACTAGCAGATAAATCGAAACACGTATTCAACTAATCAACAAAGATTGTCTAATTAATTCTGAATTACTTTATGACACATATTGCAATTTACGAATAATAGCCGGCGAGTTTGCAAGACGCATCCACTTGAAACTAATTTCAAGGATGACACCAGTTTCGATATATTTCCCAAAGTGCATGTGGGACGAAATACATGGGTATTTTTCAAAGCGATTTTTGATGGCGCACATCTCCAAACTGGTATCAGTCTGGAAATTCATTTCACGTACATACGTCTTGCAAGCTCACCGGCTGCAATTCGTAAATTGCAACATGTGCGGTAAAGTAATTCATTAAGAAGTTAATTAGTGATTTTTCGCTAATCCGTTGAACATAAGTTTCGATATTTCATGCGCGTAATGACCGCCTCTCTGAACAATCCAGCTCAAGGACTAGAACTATGTTATCTGCAACAGGCGATTTTTTTTTTTTTTTAATTCCATAAAACTTAAGAATGATCACCCCGCATGTAGTTCAGTGTACCATAAGCACGTGCGCTGTTCAGGCGTATACGTGCGTCTATTTTCAAACATGCGCGGCCGACTCAGGCTCTCGTCCACGCACATAGGGCGCGATAAGCTAGATCAGATAGACCCGACGTTGCATCTATAGAAAACTCACCGGGCGACGGTGTACCTGCGGGAAGAGAGAGAGAGGGTAATACCTATCAAGAACATGAGCTTTGGCAGTGGAAAAAAACCCCACCAACTCAAGCGCAACATGAACGACCCATGCACGTAGTACGTACGCCGCACTGTTTGTACTTCCTCTGACGTAGAAGCGGGACCTCGACGCAGATGCGACGGCAGGCGGGGCGGAATTTCCACGGTCGAATTAACCGCCGCGACGGAGCCTGTGCCCCTTTCCTCCCCTTGCCGTTTGCCCAGGGCCAGAAGCGCGCCCGACTGACAGTGCATGCGACACGAACGAGAAAACCCTACCACCCCGGAGGTTGTCTACCCGTGCACAGAGCAGCAGTCCCTCGCATTCTCCCACGCTTCCTCCATCCCGTCCTCGGAAGAGGAACAGTACAAGAATGGCCGCATACTCTACGTGCACGACAAAAACGGTAATATTTTCGAGAAACAAGTCTGAGGTTTTACGTGCCAAAAACCCCGATCTGATTTATGAGGCACACCGGATCGATTCAGACCACCCGGAGTTCTTTAACGTGCACCTAAATCTAATCGCGCGAGCGTTTTTGCATCCCGCCCTCATCGGAATGCGACGGGAGCGAACCCGCGACCTCGAGCTCAGCAGCGCTATACGCCATTGACACTGGGCCACGACGGCGGGTTCAATTTCAAGACACGCACCGACAGACGCATTTGACTCCTGTCAGACACCCTTGAAAGGTTTACCGTCGCCTCATGGCGCGACATGCACTGTTTTCAATGCAGAAACAGTTGTTTAAATGCGTAATGCAAGACCAAGAAGCTAACCATTACTTATATATAAACAACATCATGGATATTCTCGCCGACGAAGGGCTCTTACTCATCGCGATTAACTTTACTTCGTTAGTAGTAGCAGCTGCTGCTGGAATGTCACACGAACAACTGTATGTCGCTCACCTGCACGAAAATGAGAGCCGATCCGACTAATGCACGCAGATAAGAAAGTAACAATCTATGAAAAGCCAATAGGTGCGCACCATTCCGATACGGTGCCCCACATGGGTACGGCCATCGCCTCCTGGCAGAGGAGGCGCTGCTACGGCTACACATACAGGTATAACCGTGCCCATGTGGCCAGTCGCGCGGCAATTCTGCGTGTATTCGCGGGCTTCTTTCACGCTCGGAAAAACACATTTATGTAGCAGGTATTGAGCAACAGAAAGCTGTGTCGGCAGTTTTTCATGTTTCCCTACAATCTTCTCATTGCCACTAATAATTATAACGGTACTTCCGAAGTTAGATAATTACATTTACCTAATTAAATCTCAGTTATCAAAAAATTACTGGCGGCTACTCCACTGTACTGGAAACAATACGCACTAGGTTTGCTTCGCGTAACGTCGTTCCTCTTTTTAAAAATTGTGCTGCGTGATAGCTGGGACACCCTGCATAAACGAGAAGAAAGGGAACGGAGGGGCCGATTTTTATTAATCATATCATAAGAAGCCAACAAAGAAAGACACCAACAATAACATAGGGGAAATTACTTGTGCTCACTAAATTAAAGAAATGTTAAATAAATGGAAATGAAAATTAATGAAAAAAGGAACGATCCCACGTCTTAGCATTGCATGTGCGATGCTCTTAACATTGAGATACCACGGCGCCGTTTTCCCATCCATTTTCAGGATTATTTATGTTTTACTACTAGAACTAAGCTATAGGAATGTTATACATAAAGTTGAATTGAAGTAAATATCGACAGTGTCACTCCGCCTGACATCTCTCGACGTTCCTTGAACCCTTGAACAGTCGCCGGCTTTACAAAGGTAATCAGCTCAGCCTGATGTCAACTAGCATAAAGTGTGTCCCAATTAAGGCTGCTTATTTCTTTGAAGCAGCGAACAAAATGAACTTGTTTAGCTGTCACTTTATACAGAATATATCCTGCACTGTCACTTTCGTGTGAAAGCAGGCTGCTCAGCTGCCAGAACGGATAGATAGATATTAGTACGAAAGCTTTCCAGCAGCCGATCACATTCAAATCGTCAGTGAATACGCTGCGCCGCATGCTGCCTAATCACCCAGGAAAATAGTATATAAGGACTGACATGACCTCGCATCGGAAACGTTGCCGGGGAGGAGGGGTCACGACGGGCAGTTCCTGAGCGAACGCGTGGGGCCGGTAAGTCCTGTCCAATAATTCCCAGTGATTCAATAAGAATGATCGACTCCATTTTAGGCAGCCTATACGCGAATATTCTTACGATCTATCGTTAGACCAGTCTCACTACAGCTGCATCCCTATAGATTAACGTGCGGTGCTGCAGTGTCAATTCTCTCCTTCAGTGAACACAACACTGTATACGTACCACTGGCAACACGTTCTGTTGTTTTATTATTTTTATACAAATAGTTCCATAGACAATTGGAAGCAGTTGTCTATCATTTACGGAGCTCCTCAGTTGTCCGGACATTTAATTGCGAATCATACCCTTTTTCACCAAACTTATCCACTCGCCGCAAAAATTACATTTGATCGTGATTTTAGAAATGGGAAAGTATTCGAAATTCGATTCCACATCTGGCGGTCATTTTTTAGTGATGTACGAATAATCCAAACTTTCGAATAACGAATCGAATGTTACCCTATTCCACTCGGTCCTCGAATCGAATACTCACTATTCGCAAACGCAGATATGTTTTGCGAATAGTCTTCCATTACTTATATATTACAAGCTGTGCGTAGTCAAACGGGAAATCGAAGGAAAAATGAACCATATTTCTCCCCTGCCGCAGAGGACAAAGAACGAAAAGTTCCGTAGAGCACGCAGCTAGCGTCGACCAGGGAGCTAGACTTTTCCAGCTAAACCGCAATCATTCGCGCTCGAATTTCGCTCAGATATGACATATTCGGCAATGACTACTGCGTGGTACTATATTTATCGATGTAGCAACTGTGTGCTTTCTTGAGCTTAAATCTGAAGAAGCTCGACTGCAGCATGACACCGTCTGCAGCGACCCTTCCAACTATAGAGCAAAAGAAGTACGCTTTTCGCTCTGCCATCGCTGTAGTCGACGCGCATTTCCGTTTTAGCCTCCAGGATGCACAGATGCCAATAGACTCACAATACTGTTTTTTGAAAACATCATTTCGATAATGCACGGCCAGGCAGGCTCCGAAGAACCGTGCGTATGTGTTTACAATGTCCCATTCGAGACATTGACGTGTAATTATTGTTTCTCGTTTCGAGCTGCAAGGTCCAACAAGCTATCGTAAAAGTGTGGCGACCTGCAACAACGCCATCAGAGATATCGACACATTCGGCTATGCTGGATTCATAGCATAGCGACGAAACGCGTCGTTTTACGACGCCGTAAAAGGAAAAAAGAGAGAGAGAGAGAGAGAGAAAGAAAGAAAGAAATTATTTGTTTGCGCAAACGCATTTACTTCGTCGACGTCGACAAACATAGCTGAAGCGTAGTGGTATAAGGGCGCACAAGCTTGGCACGCGCCCAGGAGGAACGACTGCTATACCGTATACATACGTTTGGCCGAATAATGGAAAGCGAAGAGGAAAAAAAAAAAAAAAGACCCTCGTTACCGCTGAAGAGGGCGTCGCACAAGGCTCCCGGGGTTTGGAAATATATAACGTGAACGAGAGAGCAACTAATACAGGACAAGGAAAAGGGAAAAGAAAGGGGGAGGGGGAGGGGGACGTCTTTTCTCAATGACGAACGAAGAAATTTTTTATTATAGGACCGTTCGGAACGCGAGAACAGATTCTGTACTCGAGATGTGGAACAGTGCATCACAAAGCGCATTGGTGATGACCTATGTCACGTGACATTAGGTGTGTGCGGTTTCGGCAAAGTGACCGTTGAAAAAATTTGTCGCAGTTTCACCCGAAAGGCGAAGGCACCAATTGCGATAGCAAATTAGTAGAGAGCTATACGGAGTAAGGATAGTAGTTTTATCAGCTGTATAAGCTTGGACATGCCGCAGCACCAGCAACGCGCAGAACTGTTGACGCCGTCGGCGTTTTGCCCGCTTTCGCACCGAACGCGCGCGGCGTTTTTATATAAATACGTATTTGGTGCCGCAGCTAAACGTCGCCTCCCTTCCCTCCCGTCCCCCCACAGCCTTTCGCGCGACGGAAAAAGTTGCGTTTGCTCTCTATATATCGAAAGGAGGAAAGAGACGCTTAATTCTGCAGCCCTTCAGGAAGCACGGCGCAGAACGCGCGTTTGCTCTCCGACGTGCGTTCGCTCCCCGTGAAAGCGCGCGTCCCTCGCGCCCTTTCACTCGCACATGCAGCGTCCGGAGCGCGGCGACGATTTCATCGCCGTTGACGTAATACGGAACCTCACGGCGACGGCAGAAATCTGCTTTGGAGTGTCCATATAATTGCTATCGCAATAAAAGCCAGGTACCTATAGCTTAACTCAGCTGTATATTGTAAATTATGTGTCGGTACGCGCATCTGTGGGTGGAAGGGGGCCACATAAAAGCGAGAATAAAAGTGCCCGGTCTACGAACCCATAAATTCTCATGTCGGGTGTGACGAGAGTCCGGGCTGTTAGCGCCTTTTTTGTTAGGCCCCTAAACCACCTAAGATATTTTTTGAACATTTCAAGTAAACACGCGCATCGAGTACAGAATGCCGTTACTATCAACGATGTCAAACGCTGCTATTTTGTAGCGATGCTTTTCCGGTAATAATGCCTTTTCGCTCTTATCGCGCTTTCACATTGGCCAGAGCGACGGTCCGCTCGCGTTACCAACGAGATCAGCCGGCCGTGAGCGGTGGATGATAAGACTAGTATAGAATAAGTCATAAGGTATCGCTACAAAATCGCGGCCCAGGCGTTACGCGCCGCGGGCGCGCAAAAAAAAAAAAAAAAAAAAAATGCCGTCCTCCTCTCCTGCAGCCTTTCCGGTATCCCCAGGGGTCATCACGATGTCACCAGGGCCGGTATTTTGTAGCGATGCCTTTAATGTCATAATACCTTTTCGCGCTTATCGCGCTTTGTCAGTGGTCAGAGCGACGGTCCGCTCGCGTTATCACCGTTGATATCGTGAGCGGACCGTCGCTCTGACCACTGACAAAGCGCGATAAGCGCGAAAAGGCATTATTACTTTAAAGGCATCGCTACAAAATAGCGGCCCAGGGTGCATCTGGTGACGTCAACGGCGGCGACGATGTCCATTGGTCGAACAAGAACCTACGACTTCCGGTTAGCCTGCTAGCAGGTACGCGTAGGTACGCGCGCTCTCTGCTCTGCCTTGTGTTGCTCGCTTGGGCGCACTTGCGAATCGGTAATTACAGCCCGCAACGCAAGTGCCACATTGGTCAGGTTCCAACACAGTCGTGCTTAGCGGTCTGAACAGAGTCCGACGGTGTTGGCCTTTCTACACGTGCGCGCAACACTGGGTCCAAAGCTGCACGCTTCGCATGAGCACGGGCCGGCACAGCAGCAACAGCAGGTAGCCGAGGAGCGGCTAAGGCCCGTCCACGTTACCGGCACGGTAACTGGCCGCACGCCGTTTGCCATTCGCGGGCCGCAGTTCGACAGCGGGTTTGCTCGCGAATGGCGAGATTTCCTTGCCCTATAGAGAGGATGAGACCGGGACCCATTTGTGCGGCAGCCTCACCGCCGCTGATCGCTGGACGACGCCGATATCGTCGCTAGGTTTTTTACAGTTCACTTCAAAGCCAAAGCGGACGGCGCTTCGGAATGAATTACCGACGCTCACAAGCCGCAATATTTTCTTATCGTTGCTATCGCGCTTCGCAATAATTGTACACAACGGAGAAAAATATGCTGATATTAGCGGCGCCGGCGATGTGAGCACAGCCGAGCCGGTCGTTTCCCGTCGGTAGCCGTGCACTGCAGCTCGATACTTGCAGACAAGTATCGGAGCTCTCGTTAACGTTTAACATTTGACAGCGGATATTGTTTTCCATAAAATGTACATTTTATGCATCGCTTTATCTAGCGGAAATTATTTTGCTTGGAAGAGAAGCTGCAGCCGATGTTTTCGTCGCCGGTGGCGGAGGCGCGCAGCTTCGCGGTCGTCGAGTGGCCCGTTGATTGTGCTGCGGGCGGTGCGCCGGCCGCACTTCCGTCTACTTTGGACACTACTCGCGTGGCAGAGGTTCTGCAGCACTGGAGGCCGGTTCGCCGTCGGTATATTTGCCGCTAGCGTGGACGTGCCTTAACCAGAAGTGGACAGTGCTGTGAGAAGCGCATTGGCGATGACGTATGTCACGTGACATTTGGACAAGCACTCGGCGAGGAGGAGAGACCAGTCGACAAGGAGAGTAGCAAAGGAAAGAGCGAAACGAGCGAGGGCCGTGTTTCGATCATCAAACGCGTGTAACACCGCTATTACGGCACCATTTCGAAAAGTTCTCGCGGCTACGTGTTCGTTGTTGACTCGTGCACAACTGCAACATCACAACTAAATTTCGACCTCTGGGTGGTTTAGGGGCCCTTTAAATCAAAAACGCGCACACGAAGTTAATCCTCCTGCTATTAAAAATACTCAATTCCCCTGCGATTCGCTGGTTTCCCAGACTGCTATAACTCTTTTGTCTAACCGACTAACTAAGAGACGTAAACATCGCTAAATGCTAACTCTAGAAGATGAAAGTTATAAATTATCAGGTACTTCACGTCGACATCACCGCATTGACAAAGAAACGAAAACTGGTGCTTGCAGACCCACCTAGTTTCTGCAAGCCCGTTACCAACGGTGACGCGGCATGCAGTCATACGTTGGCGAGCTACCATAAAGCTGCACACTTACGGAGCGGCTCCCGCTAAGAAAGAAGCGACATTCATCCCTTTCTGCGCGCTTCCGACAGGGGTGGGTGGGTCACGTGGCGAGCCCAAGAGGGCAGTTGCGTATTGCGTGTATACGTACGGAAAGACATCGCAGGCAAGTCCCGGCCACTACGCAGAGAACAACAGCGTTCGCCACTAAACGCTCTCGCAATACGATACGCTCGAGCGACGGAGCAAGAGGGAAAAAGAAAAAAAAAAAAAAAAAAAACGTAAGACAGAAAATGCAAGCGCGACATTTTTCACCCGCTCATATGCGCGCCGTGCCCGCGTACATAATACAAAGTATCCCATAGCGCGCCGGACAGCCCCAGGGCTCTGCGTCGTCTTTTACTAAAAGCGGAAGAAAAATCGCCCGCGTCGCTGGCAGGACGCCAAGGGAGTCGCTGCGTATAAGCGCCCGGGTCCCTCGCCGCTCGTCCCCATATATCATCCCCTGTCGGGCACACGTCGGCTCCGGCGCTCAGCGTTTAAAAACTCCGCCGTTGACGAGGAAAGAAACGAAAGAGAAAGACCAAACGAGCAGCAGAACAATGTTCGTGCTTCGAAGCAGCGGGAGAAGCAGCTGCACGGGAGAAGCAAGAAAATGAAACAGGCGGCGAAATCGGATGAACAGCGGCCAAGAAGTACAGAACAAAAGCTCGCAGAGGAAGCGGGGAGGAAAAACAGACGAGAGACAAAACGGCGGCAGCCAATAGTGGGCGGGGCCGCAAGAGTGGAACGGCGGAGCCACCGCCGCATGTGTATGTCCTATAAAAGCCCACCTTCTCTCCCCCGGCGCAGATCCGTATAAATACTCGGTCAAGGTTTCACGTCCCATCTCCGGAGTCCAGTATGACACGGCAGTGTCACGCAAAATGACCGATGCGGACCGTATATGAACGTCTCCGTGATGGAGAGCCGGCGGATGGGTGGCCGCGTGCGTTGTGTGCAGCGTGCGGTATAATAGCGGTATAAAGTGGTATAGCGGTAGTGGGGCGTTGCTTCGACGTTTCTTTTCAGGGTCGGACCACGATCGCACGCCACCGGTCCGCGAGAACCGTCCTTCAAAAACGTTGACCGCGAGATTCGCGGATGGACACGGGGAGTGTGACAAATGGGATATGGAGGCGGCGAGCTATATCTGGCCACTGCGACAAAGAGAGAGAGAGAGAGAGATAGCGATATAAACGTCAGCACCACGAAGAACCCCGTCGAGATCGTTTCACTTCACAAGAGGCCGTGAAGAGGCCGTGATACAGCGTAGAGACCGAAAGAACAGGAAGCAAAACCGGAGAAGTTCGTGCCAAGACATACGCCCTATTTCTGAATTGCGCTCGTTAACCTCGAGGCGAGAACAATTTGACAAGAAATGTATACGTGCGAACTGCGACGGCGCGAATACGGTATCGTGTCTTACGCTATACCGGAAGCATTGAGCGACGAGAGATACCAACAAAAAGCTGTCCTTCGCGAGTGCGCTGGCTAGAACAATAAGTGCGGTGCAACACTAACGCATATAGCAATACGCTCGTCTCGGTTCCATTTCAGGAATATATTAAAAATGCCGAACGAATATATAAATCTCGCGACAGGACATATACGCCTTTACTTCAATCGACCAACCCTACGTCTTGCAGCGAAATAAACATGGGTCGCGTCAGACAACAAGAGACCCAGAAGAAGGGCCGCTCCACTGTTCGCCTCTGACGCCGAATGAGCGATAGCTATATACGAAAGAATTAGCAGTGCACAATGAGCGGCCTCTTATCTCTTCTCTGGAACACGCAACCGCTTGCCGTAACTGATTGGCTAACACGAGCCCTATAGGCTACGTGGCACTGGACGAAGTTGGTGAGACAGAGTATAAACATTCGATAGAAAAAAAAAAAAATAGCGCTGCCAGACAGGGCGAAGAAGGAGGAGCACACAGCGCCGTGTCAGTATGCTCCTTGTTTCGTCCAGTATGGTAGAGCACTGGTGTTAATTATTTTTTTTTTAACGTCTACTCGCGAACCTAACAGTCCGACAGTTAATCCTCGGAGATAAATTCGGGCTCTGCTCAGCCTCAAAGACTATACGTGCTGCATCGGAAAGTAACGGGTCGCGCCCGCCAACCAGGAACAAGAAACTCGAGAGGGGCTACATATAGCTCATCCGACGTCTCTTGCCAATACCCCTCACGACCGACGTCCGGCTAAACGAAGCAATCACTGAAGGATCAGCGACCAAGCCCTCGTCGTTTCACCGCGAGACGAGGACGGTTGTCGCTACCGACTGGCTGTGCTTGCGCGCTGCACCGCATACACGAGCTTTGTTCGACGACGGTGCATATTTTCTTCCGCGCAACGTCTAAACACAGCGCAGGAAACGAGGCACAAGAACAACGACGGAACTGCAGCGCGCGTCTTCCGGTGTTCCTGTATTCGTTCTTCGCGCGCTGCTTCGAAGTGCTATCCGCGTTCTTCGAAGTGAGATGCGTACCGAAAAGTATACAGCACGCGCCTGAAGCTCAAGGGCTGCCGAACTCGTTTTACTGTCCTCGCTATCCTTAAAAGGACGGCGAGTAAGCCGATCTTGGCCCATTTGCAGCGCGTGTTATTCAAGTCCGCGAATACATCCAAGTGTTGCAATATAAATTAAAAATATTAATTAACCGGCTAGTACGGCATTACAGCAGGTAGTAGGACCGCGCTTTTATATAGTACAGCTGCGAACTGAACACGAGGTCAGATAATATGACTGCCCGGCAATCAACAGCCGGTGAAGAGGCGCACCGTGCGTCTCCCCCGTAAAGTGTGTTATACGTGACGACGTAAACTACACAGCGACACCGAGCGCCACGTTCTGCATTCGTGTGTTGAGTGCACTGTTTTTTTTTTTTTCTTCTCTATTTTTGCTTTGTCCTAAAGCTTCAGAAAAAGAACTCGGGACGTACACAACGAAGCTCGTTCGTGTATCCCGACATGCACCGTTAGCATTGATCAGCTTCCTTCGCTCCTCTGAAGTGGGATAACAGCAACGCAGGCACCGACCCAAATTGCGCGCCAGAAGAAGACGTGCACTGAGGAAGAAAGCGACGTATACGGAACGGCTCTGACGCCTCTGAAGAGAGTATACGGGAACCTCGTGGAAAAGCGCGGGAAGCACTTGAAACCTTCGTTAAAAAAAAAAAAAAGCGAAGCCCATATTTAGAATACGACTGTACCATACTACGATTTTGCAGTATATTATCCCCTTGCTGTTAAAAAGATATTCATGGAGAAGGATGAGTACCGCAGCTGACATCGTCCTCCTGAGATTGCGGGAAATACCGGTATACTGAGAGAGAAGTCTCGGAGTTAGGTGCTTCGTCTCTCGAGATAGACTGCATGCAAGCACTTCAGACTTCTGTATCACTGGTGTGTTCCTTTTCAGGCCAAGATGCACCGCCCGGTGTCCATTTCACACTGCGCAAAATACCACGCCGTAATCTGGGCCGGAAACCGGACACGTCACGCTGTGGCGCAGCAGCATTGTTATTCACGTGGCCGTTGGGCATCCTTGTGTGCAGCTAAGTTTACCCACGGGTAAAAGGCTTCCCGCGAGTGCACAGCTAACAGTAAGCCCTCGAGTAACAAACGCATGCAGGCGAGGATTTCATTTCCTCCCGTCACTCGACAAGTTGCCTCTTGGCAACGCATGCAATGTTATACTTTCGAATACATTCTGTACTGAATCATTTTCGAACCTGTACAAGCTACCACACGATTCGCGGACGTAAAAAGATGAAATTAACGAGTATGGAGTTTGGGAAAACACTCGCACGGTATTTGGCACTAAATTTGGTCGGGAAATTTTGCGCCTGGCGTCATCCACATGACCGCGACGTTATGAGACGGCAAAATTCGCATATGTTGCACAGCAATAAGGCACGCTCATGATGGTACTTAATTAAGAAATCGCTGCGCGTTTCTCTTGCGTGCGGCGGCCGTGGCGATCGCTGGGACAGAGCGAGCCGGTGCTTCTTGACGTCACGACGATTTCGCCTTCTCGGAACTGAAGGTTGGTTAGTAGAAACAAGTATTGTAGCAAATTTTTTTTTCAGGGCACTCTTACGTAAGCTCACTTTAGTGTTCTTTTTCTAGGGTTTAGAGAATTCGCAGCTTCAATTAGGGCGGGAAAAAACTTAAGTCGAAAATGCCACCATGTGAGCACTACGCACTACTTTAACCGTGGGTGAACTTTAACCTATACCTTTTCCCAATGCTGCGCGCAAGTGGCACCTGGGAGTACACGCCACAGCGCCCATACACCGTTTCGCCGGACGCGCTGTCAGCGGGCGACGCATGACGCGACCGCGCGCGACTCACTCGACCGACTCGAGTTTCGCGCCCATGTTTTCTTTTTCGCTCTTTCTCTTCCTCGGCGTGGCCTTGGAGAACCCGGGCGCCAGCAGCAGCGGGATCGAGAGAGAGAGACCACGTGCACGCAAGAAAAAAGAAAAGAAAGTGCGTTCATACTTGGCGAGCATCCCGCGTGCGCCGCCGACGAGGAGGACCCACGCGCGGCTGGTTGCTGCGGCCGATGCTGCAGCGGCACGGTCGACGAATGCCCGAGCAAGTGAATCACGGCGCAGCTGCCTGGCCCGGTGCAATGGGCACGTCACTCTTTCCCGACGCAACAGACCCGCGCGAGTGTGCATAGTGAGGCTCCCGAAATGGCTGCTTCCCGGAGCACGCAGAGAGCACGTTTCCGCGTACAGCGACCGGCGTTTCTATGCCAACAAGCTTGAAAGATTCAGCGCTTGCCGCCGCTTCGTTGTTTTAGATCGCACTTCGCAACACCAACTCGTTACATTGTCATTATTATTGCGATAGCAATTATATGGACATTCCAAAGCAGATTTCTGCCGTCGGCGTCGCCGTGAGGTTCCGTATGACGTCAATGGAGATGAAATCGTCGCCGCGCGCCGCCGAACGCTGCATGTGCGAGTGAAAGGGCGCGAGGGACGTGCACTTTCACGGGGAGTGAACCAACGGCGGAGAACAAACGCGCGTTCTGCGCCGTGCTCCCTTAAGGGCTGCAGAAGTAGGCGTCTCTTTCCTCCTTTACAATCACCATATATGTAGAGCAAACGCGCCTTCTTCCGACGCGCGAAAGGCCGTGGGGGGAGGGGGAGGGAAGGGAGGCGACGTTTAGCTGCGGCACCAAGTGCCTATTTATATCAGAGGCTCCGGCAACAGTCACCAACGCCGCACGCATTTTGTGCGAAAACGGGCAAAACGCCGACGGCGTCGATAACAGTTCTGCGAGTTGCCGGTGCTGCTGCATGTCCAAGTTTATACAACTGATAAAGCTACTATCATTACTCCGTATAGCTCTCTACAAGTTTGCTATCGCAATTGATGCTTCGCCTTTCAGGTGAAACTGCGACAACTTTTTATTTTTAAGCGAAGCTTTATAGGCTCACAAGTGACAGGACTCTTCGCAGTCTACCCGTCACCGAGCTCTGCAGATATACCCTACGTAGATATGCTGGATAAAGTGTCAGTGTCGCAAATGTCTCAGTTGAACCATCTAGACAGCAGGCGGTTCCGAACGAAGTTGCGGCAGGAAGCCGAATTCTGCGGTTCCATGGAGAGACAGCGACAGGAGCCCTCAACCGCAACCTCGAACGCCACTACCTGGAGCGGCGGCGGCGGTGTCACGCTGAAAAGTGGGCCGATCCTGGCGATAGTGCAGAAAAGGTCTAAGCTCAATGGCACATACCAGGGACAATAATGAAAGAGAGAAAGAAATAAGGAGAGAGAGGGAGAAGGGAATATAGAGAGGGAGAAGGAAAGTTACCACGGTCAGAGAAAGAAAGAGAAATAAAGAGAGAAAGAAAGAAAATCCCACGAAGGTCAGATACACACACAAGCTTCGCTTACCCCCATTTTGTCAACAGAGAAAGAGCTGGTGATTTTTTTTTTTCCCGCGTCGTTGGTCGAAATACTTGACATCTATGTCTGCTAGCTCCTTGTTCGCCCGAAAATAAAATAATAAAGATACAGGGAGAGAGAAAGAGAGAATCACTTTCGCATGTGCGTATGGCGTATAGGCGAGTCATGCACGGCACTTTGCCGACGGAGAAGCGAGATATTGCAGACACGTGGAACGCTTTCGTCGCCGGTCGGCAACTAAATGTCCGGATCGATTAACCAGGCAAACAACGATAGAAGCAAAGCACGCGGTGAAATGTCCAGCGATAACGAAAGTACGAAACCACGCAACAATAATTATGCCAATTGAGATAATATACTTAAATCTGGAGGGAGACCTGCCTGGGAAAGTGGGTAAGGGAAAAAAGGGAGGTAGGGCTAAGTATGGCTCAATACGGAAGCTTCGTGCACAAGCGCAGGTCATAGGTGACACGTTAGGCCCATGGCCGGATCTAGACCTCGGACGACGTCACCCTCTTGGGCCGGTGCTTGTGCCGGAACGTCCTTGAGTTTTGAGCGTTCAAATGCGAGGTGATGCACGCTTGAAGTCACGCATCCGTTACATCTCATCTGCGACTGTGAAAGCGGCCGTTCATGGTCGCTCCATTGCCCCGGTGACGACGTCCTTAGTCATGCATAATCCTGATAGGTCTTAATTGCAATCACTAGTGCCCATGAAGTTTCCTACAAAAGTTACTAGAGCGAACTATGGAGCTGCGACTGTTCGGCTACTGAGGTAATGATTGGTATACAGCGTACATAAATATGTCTGATCTTCCTGCATCTGGCTTCGAAATAGCAACGTACGCGAAATTAAGCGAGGCGTCGGCGACGCGCAAGAATGTCGCGACACTGCTAAGTTGTTTTCACTTAAGCTTCACAGGTTGCAATTCGAGGTCGTATTGCGCAATGCCATTGCTCAACAGATTTCGTTTTGTTTTCTTTCCTCTCACTGCAACACATCCTTACTGTCTCACTGCATGTTATAGCAAGAAAGCGCTCTTGTAAGCGGTGAGGCGTTTTAAACACGGCAGCGTCCGTATAGCCCGAAATTCGACGATCCGCGCAGGGAGAAAACGAGGAGGGGTGACAATTATGAAACTGGTACGACGCACACTGCCACTTAATCCATGTTTGCCAACACCCGCTCGCAAGAGCCCAGCGCTTAATTACTTTAGGTCTACAAATAGTCGTACATTCACTTCACGAATTATTTCGCTGACAATTATACGCACGCCCTCTTGAATGTACACCCACTTCGAGGCTGCAGATTATCTATAGTGCTTAACCGAGGAAAATCCCGGCGAGGTCCTATACAAGGTGAGCAGTATATCTACAACGCCCACGTACAATCGCACGAGTGGAGAGCGCAGATAAGAACAGCGCTGGCTCGGCGGGAAAGCGAACACGGTCACGCCAATGAATGCTTTAATTAGAACGCGCTAGTGCTAAGTACAAATCGATACCAGCCAGTCCGAACCTAACTCGATCCTGCGCGCACGCAGCGCGTCACAAAGAAATGTCAGCGCAAACAAGTACGTCAAAAGTGCCAACTTCGACTAGTCCCTCACCACAACGAGACCACAACGTGTGCATATATTTTATACATAGGCTGAATGCGACGTTACCTTGTAGCCCGCGCGGAAGGTGCGGACATAATTATACAGCCGGCCGTCGGCGGTACCCCAGGGAACACGTCATCATCTAGAACATATGCAGCGCAGCTTATACGTAACGGCTTACAGGCAGGCTGCGCTGAAGCTTTCTATACGGCTGACAGCAGCGCCAGAACACGCGGAGGAAGCAATGGGAAAGACGCGTTTCATATTCACGACGTCAGTTGCATTCACTAATCGCTTCGCGAGAATGTCCGAGATCTGCATATATACGTTACAGACGTGGTGCTCCGAACGAGACACTCTACGCGAAAATTCCCAAGTTTGCCGTTGGCGCCGGGCAACGCGCAGTCCGGAATACACGGACGAGCGATGAAGCATGGACACGTCTCTTGGCGTCTGGACTGCCATTTACACCGCAGCCCTGAACATGGAGACCGGGGTCAGCGATAGTACAGTGTGATGAATGAGAAGCCTCATCTCACGGGTGGTGCTATATACAGAGCCCAGCGCGCAGGCCTCGTGGTGCCACAATAAGCGCGTCCGCGCGAGAAATCATGGATGGCCTCTCGCGCCGGGCTCCCGTTTGTCGTCGCAGAGATGTCTCATCGCATCGAGATTATGACGGCACCACAGCGCTGATAAACGATGCGTGTCCATTCTCAAGGCCCGCGGCTCCGTCAGCAAAACGCCCGTACTTTATTTGACGTCCTCTTGATATATAAATAATATACGACACGCGTGTAGATTTTCTCTGCCTGTGAGCGTCTGCATGCGTCCTTGTTTCAACATTTCAACGCCATGACGTCCTAATAACGTGTCTTTCATTCGCAGGCAGCAATGCACGATTGACAAGTTTGAATATGTACACAGTACATACGTTATATCATCGAAAGCATCGTACGCGTCCTCTCCAACTTCTGGTGAAGAATTAAACATTTTTTTTTCTTTTTTCTGGATTGTTACACGCAGTCGCTCCAACCAAAACTCCGAAATAATTACGTATATTTTACTTGGCAAGCTGTCGCAGTCACTGCTTACACCAGATGCACGAGGCAAGCGGCGGCGTATATAAGGCACAGTAGAACGACAATCGCTATCAGAACAAGCCGTTTCGAAACCGAACATCGTCCAAGCATGTTCACTGAGCATGAACACCACTGAAGCATGTCACTGAAAAGCAGCTTCACTGAAGCCGAGCAAATTCAAGTTTCTCAACAAGACCGAGCTCACAGCCCGCATCACGGAAACAGTTGCGTAAAATTACACTGACCGCAAGTTGGCATCAAATATAGATTCATTGAAGAGCGGAACATACCCAGTGGCACATCAACCAATAATAATAATAATAATAATAATAATAATAATAATAATAATAATAATAATAAATATTATCTTCGGGACTGGCCCACGAGAACCGCAAGATGCCGGCTGAAAGCTATAGGTTGAACTCGTCAAGAACGCGTCGCATTAAAGATCTCATAACGGAGCACGCAACGAGCGCTTGTGTACAGAGGCGCGTAACCTTGAGAGATAGGAAGATGGCAGTATACGGTTCAGAGAGCCCCCCCAAGCGCATACTGCGCAGAACCGGTGCAATTTTTTTACAGATGAACGTTTTAAAACATATCACAGAGACAGAAATGACAGAACAACCACAATATTATCAACAAGCGGTTTGCTTCATCCACTACTGGTTAGCCTATAGTTAATAAATAGCCTAGCGGTCGTTCTTTCCTTTCTGACGTTGTCCATACGTGTTAACAGGTTCCCCTGGATAAAAGCATCATTTGTACTCTAACTATTTATAGCGCAGCTAGTTACGCTCCTGATAACCGGTGGTCTATTAGAGATACAACGGAATGAGTGCCAAAGAAAGGAAAACGCACTCGACGACGTCCACGAGGATTAACATGGAGCGATGAGATTAGAAATTTGCAGGCATGGGTATAGAGAGTCAGCTGTCCCAGGAGATGGGAAACTGGAAATCGCAGGGAGAGGTCGGTGACGAGAACGCGCACAAATCTGACTTGCCTCGCTTCCATTATTCTTTTGCTGCCCACGAACAACAGAACTCCAGTCGCACGTACGCCAGAGTAGCAGCTGCGCTACATACAAGAGTTTTTCGAGCCATCCGGACGACGCCCAACGAAGAGGCGGTCACACACAGACTGCAGCAGACATTTCGGCCTGCGCGGCGGGGGTCAAGTCTTAAAGATGAAAGAACGCGGATCAGACAGAACAGGAGAGAGAGAAAAAAAAAAAAAAGAAAACGCACGTGCGGGCGGACAGAAATTAAGATTTGCAAGCCAAGCGAAATTGAGCTCGACGGTACAACAATACAGAATTCCAGGCGGTCGAAACTTGCAGAGAGAGAGAGAGAGAGAATTAAGAAAGGAAACAGGCGAAAAAAATCACAACGAGCGAGATATAGCGGAGACAAAAAAAAAAAAAAAAATATCAGTCGATGGGGGCCGCATTAAACCACGCAGGAGAAAACGTAGAGAAAAAATATGCCCGGATGGTCGCTGGCGGCGCCTTTACAAAGACTGATGGTCCGGTTCGCGGCCGCGTGCAAATGTAATAGACGCGGAATGCGGTGATCGCTCCAAACGCATACGTGAAATACCCGCCGCGATCACTATAGTGGTGTCCTCTCGGTCAATATGCAGTAGTGGACACGGTGAAGGTAGCGCTATATAGCAGGAGGCTTTCACGTGCGATTGCACGATGTCGAGTAATGCAGGCGATTATAGGGCAAATCACAAAGCGAGCGAAGAGTTAACGGCGCCGAGCTAAAAATTATTGCGCTTCCGTTCGCACGGCTGTGCCTAGAAGTCACTCGTGTTGTCCGACTTCCGAGGTCACGCCCTGGAACGGGCGCGACCACAGAGTTATAAAACCCGCAAAATATTCCGCTGGCGAATCGACGCTTTCATCTAATTTGAAACTTTAGAGTTTCACAGCTAATACTCGCGCGAATTAATAACTAAATTAGGCGTACATCACTAATCAGTCGCGTAAACAGAAAAAAAAAATGTCGCAGCTTCACCCGAAAGGCAAAGCATCAATTGCGATAGCAAATTAGTAGAGAGCTATACGGAATAAGGATAGTAGTTTTATCAGCAGTATACAAACTTGGACATGCAGCAGCACCAGCAACGCGCAGAACTGTCGACGCCGTCGGCGTTTTGCCCGCGTTCGCACCGAACGCGCGCGGCGTTGGTGATGGTGGTGGTGTTGCCGGTGCCTCTGGGGGCGGCTCGGAGGTTTTCGATGAGATCTGGGGCGGTATTCTTTAAGAGTCTACCTAGTGGACTGTCCATTTCGGCTGTCGCTGATTGGCTGCTGCTTGACGTGCAGGAAGGTGACAGCCAGTCTCCTTCCTGCACGTCAAGCAGCAGCCAATCAGCGACAGCCGAAATGGACAGTCCACTAGGTATAGATAGACTCTTACAGAATACCGCCCCAGAACACCTGGTTTCTTTAAGCTTCATAGAACTTCTAAGAAGTTGTCATGGCAAATAGCAAGTTACGTGAACGGGTCCCACTCGTCGAGCAGCGTCGGAAGTCTTTACCACCTTCTCGCCTCGCAACCTTTTTATATAAATACGCATTTGGTGCCGCAGCTAAACGTCGCCTCTCCTCCCTCCCGTCCAACCACGGCCTTTCGCGCGACGGAAGAAGTCGCGTTTGCGCTCTCTCTCTCTCTCTCTCTATATATATATATATATATATATATATATATATATATATATATATATATATATATATATAGGGACGCGCGCTTTCACTCACCCATGCAGCATACAGCACGCGGCGACGATTTCATCGCCGTTGGACGTCATACGGAACCTCACGGCGACGGCGGCATAAATTCGCTTTGAGTGTCCATATAATTGCAATAAAATGCCATGACCAATTGCAGTGTTCCCAGCAGGTTTTCACATGGCGTTCGTTCACAGGCTGCGCAGAAGGGGGATCTCGCGTGATGAGAGGCGCTCGTACGACAAACGCGGAAAAAGCACTCAGAAATCAGTGCACTGCAAGGGAGGAGCGCGAGTTTCATCGATCGCGAACAGCGTTTTTCGGAAGCCGCGCGCTCGCCTCGTCTCGCGCAAACAAGCGATCTTTCCAGGCAGCAAGCGTGCACGCCACGTCTTTATCCGAGAGCCGCGTGTAGTACGTGCCCGATATTTTATGTCACGAATTAAAGCAGGGGTGATGCAGTCATCCCCCCTGATTAACAGATAAGAAACGCAAGCTATAGAGTTGCGCGATGAGAGACGCGTGGATTGTGTGTATACAGCAAACAAACCAGGAGGGGCCTCAGGGGTTTCACGTATATAATTACACAGGATAAAGGTAACGGATTAAAATCAGCTCTGGCGATCGCGAGATGATACATAACTTAAACACCGAGCTAATTATGTCGTCTAAGGGACGCAAACTGGATGGCCCGTGAGATGTTACAGAAGGGATAACGCGCTATACGGCGCGCCCGACTGTCAACAACACGCTCGAGTGCGATAGGACCCATATTTGGGCAACTTGCATGCGCTGAAGCTTTCCAGAGTTTACAGCAGCGCCAGAACACAAAGCCTAGCGAGAGGAGAAAGCAAATTGAGAGGGACGGGATAAGAATTCGCCGTGACAGCTCCGCGATCGCTTATACGGCGAGGCAAGAGAAGCCCGATATGCGAAAACGTCGAAACACGCATGATCTGCCTTTCACCGGACATGGGGTGCTATGCTGTACTCTGGACATCGGCAAATTCCGCCATATTTTGTCAAATTCTGTAATGGCGGCATTTCGAGCCAATCCGAGTGACCGTAGCATCCCTATTCATGGGCCAATCAGAGCTGACAAGATGGCGAATTCTACAATATGGCGGAATTATCCGATGCCTCGAATAGTACCCATGTGTTTGCGATTGAGATCAGAAGCGCGAACATTGGTGAGCTTCAGCTATAGGCAAAGCTCGCTCCGTATAACACTCAAGGCGATTGATGAAACGTGGGTCGTCGTCGTTTGAAACGGCGTCTTCATTTTTTTCGCATCCCTCGCGGCCGGTATATATACCAGCGACGTTGGGGTGGTAAATGAAAAACGCTGTATAGCGATCCCAGGCCGATCGACGCAAGGTTCCTACACAGTACGAGCTGCACGCAACTATAGATACACGCGAAACGCGATAGAGCCGTGGCCCGAATGGCCGGGCGCGTCTGGCTGCCCAAATCGGCCCTATAGCTCTCTCGCTGTACGTGAGAGCAGGCGCCCTCGCAGCCGGCGCAACGCACGCTTCGGTGGACGCGGAAGAGAACGAGTGCGCGCAAATAGCGCACGTGCCGAGACAGCGAGATGGACTGATGGCTCTCGGCAGGGGCCACTATATACTGCTGCGTGCGCAGAACACGGCCCACTCGGCATCACAATTAATTCCTCGCAGCGAGTATTCTCGGCGTACACACTATATAGTTCTGGGTAATACGGTTTAATCTCGCGACAGAAATAAAATACGCGTTCGATCATAACACGCACCGCACCTCTCAACCCATCGAGAAAATACCAGAGGTACTCTGGCGATGCAATAGCACAGCCACGGCCGCTGGATAAAAAAAAAAAAGAAAAGAAAAAAACTTTTTTTTTTTTTATCCAGCGGCCGTGGCGCAGCTATATCATGCGAATGATTGTTAGTATATAGGTGGATTGTTGCGAATTGCTGCTAGCTGTTATAACGCGACCGCATTTTGTTGAAAATGATCGGCTGACAAAGTCGAAAAGCCGTTTGAAGTCAGAAGGACGAACTTTAGACAAATCCACGTACTAACCATCATTACACCATGCTGCCTGATCACCGACATGCTTGAGGTCCCGTACTAGACAATAGCGCCATATATATAGTTCCTTCACATTTTTTGCAGGACGCTCTATATGACTCATCCCTATCCGATTCCTTCCATCCGTTCCTGAGTCGACGAAGACGCGGTTAATTGAAAGCGTCGCGCATTTGTCAACTCGAGAGAAAAACCGTGACGGCCCGGTATAGCCTTCTTTATGCCTCCCCTCTCACCGGCACATGAAGTTAAGCCTTGGCTGGACTCGAAGAGATCGCTGCAGGGCCGTCCGAATCGGGAGCTATTTGGGTGCGCGCGTGGAACACGGTTACGTAATCGCGCCAGGAATAAGTCGCAGAAAAAAAAAAAAAAAAGTTCGTTTGGCCGATCCGTTCGGCTAAGATTGCCGACGCAGCAGCGGTCTCAATGGCAAGAGGATACCGCTATTGTTTCGCAACACCGGCCTATTGAAAAGAAACGAGACAGACCCACGGCGCAAGCTCGTTCTTCAAAGGTGAATGCATCCACGTGCCCCAGTACACAAATCGATTGTTTTTCGCAGGAAAGCCGTCTCTAAAAAATGAAAGCAAGTCGCGTACTAAAAAATGGAAATGTGGGTATATATAGGGACGGACAGCTCAATATTATAGCTACTTTTATATAGAAAGTTGCTTGCACGTTGTAGGCATGTATTACATACGGCTCCGAATTACGGAGTGCAGGTAAAAAGAAGAAAGGAAAATGGCAACGCAAGGTGTTCTGATCACGTGAACGCTTACTTTCGTGATCGTACGTTCTTGACCTTTTGTGACAAGTGAGTTGGGTATACTGCTTCGTTCGGTCCTGTTCCTCGAGTGCGTACAATTGCGTGGAAGTGGTTTTATAAGGTGCAGATCATTCCATAAGGTCTGAAGAATCACCGTTTAGTCCGGGCCTATAGTTTCACGATGGCGTACTTACATACACCGTCATATGATTTCGCAACGTACGACCACCGTCACGTCGCCCAAGGAATAAACGTCGTGGAGTAACGGAGCCTTTTTCCGCCTTCTGTATGCCGATAGCGCAGTCACAGCACGTTTTAATACTGCCGTCCAAAATGAACCAACAGTTGAATTCTGGGGTTTTACGTGCCAAAACCACGATGTGATTATGAGACACGCCGTAGTGGGGAGCTCCGGATTAATTTTGACCACCAGGGGATCTTTAACGTGCCCACAATGCACGGGACACGGGCGTTTTTTGCATTTCGCCCCCATCGAAACGCAGCCGTCGAGGCCGGGATTTGATCCCGCGACCTCGTGCTTAGCAGCGCAACAACACCACAGCCACTAAGCCACCTCTGCGGGTTGAACCAACAGTTAATTTCTGGCTGGCAAATATAAATGTCGTTTCAATTGTGCTCCCTCTAAAACCCGAGAGCGCCGAATATTTCGTAACTGTAGGCAGCGAAACTACTTTCTCTGCTTGCAGACTACGTTCTCCGCACGCGTAAGCCGGGATGACGCAAATCCCCCCCCCCCCCCCCCCGCCCCCCACACGCGCGCGCAAACTACATGCAACAAGTCCACAGTGTCGCTCATCGAGGTTAAAAGCCCGTCGCCAAACTGGTGACCCTGAGCCGCGTGTCCCTCGATGAGAGAACGAGAGAGAGAGAGGGGGGGAGAGAGAGCCCGAGGTGACATTACTACATCCTGCGTCGGCGCCAGCCGACGCGACGCGAATCCTCGGGTCTCATCTCATCTCCGCGCAGACAGCGACACGGGCCGTCCAATCAAGCATTTACGCTGGCCCGAGCGGCCGCCTATAGATGTATGTACGACGCAGCACCCTTCTCGGGCACCGCCGGGTCCGCGTGCGGCGCTTCTGCACCGCTCGGCATCGCACCGGCATAATCGCCAGCGGATGCTCCACGAAACGACGGACGACATCCGGGCGGCCGCAATATAAGCGACTAGACCGGAAAGGACGCAGCAAGTGGCGCTATCGAGAAACGAGCACGAGCACAACTTCACGGTGGTACTTGCACCAAAGAGCCTCCCCCTTCCTAAGGAAGACAGGCAACAAAGCTTCGGAGTGACGTGCTGCTATATGATTGCAGCTATCTAGTATATGCTATAGAGCGCGTGAACGCCCTTCTCTATATTTATCTGCATTAGATAATCTTCACCCGCGAATGTATACGTTTGAAACGGCGTCGATCTTAACGAGCATTCCTAATGACATGCTTCCACGTCCTACCCACACTCCGTGATCTCTTTTTGGCCTTAATTTTTCTGAAACACCGCAATATGCACGGACGCAGAAGAATAAACACACATGGCTTTTCCGTGTCTTGAGACCCTATCGCGCCGTTTCAAAAATAAACGTTAATTGTCCACTCTTTTCCGTACAATAATGACAGAATTACAGAAGAAATTGGAGGACGCTTAATCTTCGCCTTTAAGAGTGGAACGCAATAGCGTTATCGGGCCCCGTTCGCATCGCATTTTTATTTGAGTACTCGTCACTGCAACACAGACCGTGGGAAAGCCAGCTTGCAAAGACCAAGCTTACACCGACCCTCTTAAAGTCGGCTTCACTTTTAAACAGAAATACATTGCTGGGAAGACGTTTTTCTAGGGGCAATATAAGTCGTCTTATATTAAAATGTGAAGGCCCTAGTACTTTTTTGATTATTTTATTGATTGTTTGCTATTGCCCCGACGCGCGCGCGTGTCCAAAACGCATTAGGCAGGCGAAGTCCCAATCTGGCCTGCTGAGAATATGAATTTCGCAACTAAGCTATCCGAGCGCGCCGCTGTTGATATGGTAGAAAAGCTGTAAAAGGGATTTGTGTTTCCTCGTAACAGAATTCCTCGTAACAGAAAAGTCCGACGCCACCATGTCTGTAGGTTGTGGTTAAGTCGTACTTCACCATTTTTCTGACGGATTTCACTGTGAGAAACTCAATTTTTGTTCAATAACACCTTGCGCCACGCGGAGGGCCTGCGCGGTCGGTGTGGTTGGGAATGATTTTCTCCGCTACGGAGGCCGACATCCACGCTGACGCCGACGTCGGATTTTCTGCGACACGGGGCCCTTAACGCTATCGCGTTAATACGCGGCGACGTATATTAGCAGTGATATACTGGTTCCATGAACAATGCTTCTACAACCGCATTTTGCGTGCGCCTGCTCAGACTCCCTATATACAGGGTGTTTCAGCGAACACTTTCAAAATTTATTTAAGGTTGCCTGTGGCAGATAGCCTAATTCTAGTTAGTGAGCTGGTCTACTCGAAAAGGCGGACATTATTTGGACAAAAAATTGAAATGCGTAATCGAATAATTAAGAAAATGCACTAATTAAGTATTTAACTAATTACCTGATGGCCCATATTTAAATTTACAAATTGTAGCCGTGGAGTTCGCAAGGCGGATCCAATTGCAACGAATTCTCGGGATGACACCAGTTTCGAGATATTAATTCCCGAACTTTGCAGAGAAATGCATTAGCGTTCCAGTTTGTTTCTTAACAAAACGTCGCTTTATACATTGAAGCCCAAAATTAACGGGAACGCCAATGCATTTCTCCGCAAAGTTCGGGAATTAATATCTCGAAACTGGTGTCATCCTGAGAATTAATTCCAAGTGCTTGAGAACTCCACGGCTGCAATTTCTAAATTTAAATATGGGCCATCAGGTAATTAGTTAAAAACTTAAGTAGTGCACTTTTCTTAATTATTCGATTACGCATTTCTATTTCTTGTGCAAGTAATGTCCGCCTCTTCGAATAGACCAGCTCATGAACTAGAATTGTGCTATCTGCCACAGGCAACCTTTAAGAATCTTTGAAAGTGTTCGCTGAAACACCCTGTATAATCTTACTTGAGCAGGCGCCCCTCAATGTCATCGCGGTCGCGAGCGGCTCAAGACGAGCGTGGTCTTGACTGCGCGAACAACGTATTATATTATATACCACGGCATGTAAAACCGCCGTGGCCAGGCATTGCAGTTTTAGCAGTGCCGTGTTACCGTACGTTAAGTTACAGTAAACAGCTGTATATGTACAACGGCGACATTAGATGAAGTTGTGTTTAAAAGAAAATACGTCATAAATGTCGCTGCAACCAGCGACAGCACCTGCCGGAAAGCCCAGTGACGCATAAAAAAACGAATGATTTGTATGTGGCGAAACACACCGAAAAATGCAAACAACGATTACTCCACATTCTGATTATAAGCAGCTTCTCAAGAGGCCGCCACCAACTCTCGCAAGACAGGTACAGTGCGATCCACTGTTAAAGGGAACACAAGAGTGTATAGAGCACGTACTAAACGCTCAATATCCGAGCAGTCTTTAAAAGTAGCCTATAAAACCCTACATCACAATGTTGCTCGCATATACCAGTATAGACGCTGGAAATGGGAATACCAGGCTTCGTTTTGAGGCTGCGGAGATATTCAGCTTTTTGTCAGATCCCTTGGTCCGTAAACTTTTTTGGTCGATAGTACGTACACGCGCGTATTTTTCCCTCTGGAAAGTAAGATTCCCTGACTTAGCAGCAGATGACCTGCGTGGTTGGTGGCGCTGACACTTTCATATACACCTGCGACAATGCCTTGACGCAGCTTTAGCAGGCACGACTTGCAGCTACAACGCCAGCAGAGCGAGAGCCTGAAATGCGAGTGTTCCCTTTAAAAGTGGAGCGTACTGTATACACGTACGGGCCCAGACTGCAAAACGGGAGAAGGGTGGCACGAGCGGCTCAAAGCACTCCGACACGAAAGAGCAGCAAGCGCTGTATCGATGAATGAGCCCGTAATACCGCTTGGTGGGCCTCTTTCAGTCCAGTCAGTCGCGTATCTAGTGATCGCAAGGAGCCGCAGTGTGAGACGCGCCCCTGTCAGTGCGAGCACTGAGGCAGTGTATTACGACTACATGGGAGCCAAATCAAGAGAGAAGGGCCGCTCCTGATCCTCGCTTCCGACGTGACGCGAACGAAACGAGACGAAGCGAAGCACCGCTTTCAGCCCAAGCGAAAACATGCCCTTCCCCTCAAACCACCGTCCCCCCTCTCCAGCCCATCTCCGCTGCCCCACGACATTTCACGGGCCGTCCTATAAAACAGCATTCAAGGTCGCGAACAGATCCGACACGACAAGAAAGAAAAAAAAAAAAAAAAAAAAAAAAGCAGCGGAAGGAAGCCGACAAGCAACTTTGCCTTCTAACCTCGACGAATTCTCGTAAACACGAAATCAGAGGAAAGAAAAAAAATGAGAAATAACCAAGGAAGAAAGCAAACATGAACAAGGGACAGCTGGGCCGCGAATTCCCTTCAGGGCCACGATTGAGAACAATGGGAGCACCGCTATACAGCGGGTGCAGTACGAGAGGAAGATGACGAAGGTGAGTGCCTCTTCACTGACAAGCAACGACGCCAGAAAGGCAGCAGGCAGGCACCCAGAGCGGCCGCGGTTCACGTACTTTAGTACAGCCGCGCTATGCGCCCGACATTGATTCCCCTTGCGAAAGGGCCCGCTGCCCGGATTCATTTCCGCGCCCGAGGGGTTTGAACAAAAATAGAGGACGAAAAGGTGCCTCTCTCTCTCTCTCTCTGTACTGGCACACGTCTGTACGCCATCGTTTCGCTAAAACCGTTCAGCGCTGTGAAACGCGTAAATATGGCACACGCTGAGGCGGCGAGAAATTGCGCCGGAAAAAGATAGCGCCGGGTTTCGAAAACGCTCGCATTACACACGCACGTCTACGCACAGCGTAGTAGCGTGTGTGCGTGTGCGCGTGCGTGTGTGCGCGTGCGTGCGTGCGCGTGCGTGCGTGCGCGTGCGTGCGTGCGCGTGCGTGTTCAAGAAAGCACAGCAGTATACGGCAAGGTCGTCTGAGGACCGCAGAGCCCCAGTCATGGCAGAGACACGAGCCACGACTTGCACAACGATGTACGGTTTTGGCGAGACAATGTACACTGTATTCGTGCGCTAGCGCCGCCGAGGGCTCTTTCGCGAAGGCCATCCTGGGTGTACGCGTACAGCACCGCACTATATAGGCGTGCGTCTCGCGCGTGCCCTGGAAGCAAAGGGGAGCCAACCAATGCATCAGCGCGGCAGTTGCACTTGGGCCGCGAGGGACGCACGTGTACACTCTCCCGCCGCTAAGCCGCAATCACGCGCGGAAAATACGCGCACAAAGCCGCGCAACATCGGGTGCGCTGCGGTATTCCGCAATCGTCCCGTCTCTTCCGTTGCAATCGGAACGTCCGAGCATAGCGGAAACGCATTCAATTATGCCTGCCAGAGAGAGAGAGAGAGAGAGGGAGATAGGGGCGCGGGGGTGGGGGGGGGGGGGGTTCTGTCGATGTGACCCACAATATTTAGAGCAAAGCGCTCTCCTGAGCACGCACGCTCCGTCTGATCTCGCGGTTATATACGCTGCTCAATCTGAAGATTCGTCCGCACGTCAGAGAACAGGTATATACGCCAGCAGATCGCGGTAAAGCTTTTGGAAACAGGAGTGCCGTGAGATAGGTGAATACATCGACTCCCGAGGCATGACTGAGCAGCCTCGGTTAATAAAGTACGGCATGGTGGTCGCGAAAAAGAGGAACAGACTTTTCAACTCCAGCAGGTTAGGTTATATATAGGTGTCAAGAGAAGGGAAGCGCAGTGGAGGACGGCATAGAATTAGGTGGCGTGATGAAATCAAGAAATTTGCAGATATAAGATGGAATCAGCTGGCGCAAGACGGGGGTAGTTGGAGATCGCTGGAGTCGTGTTTGCACGACTGCGCTCAGTGAGTGAGTATACTCACTTGAGGCGGCCGAGAGCGCAGTCGTGCAAACACCGAGGCAAGTTACGGCGGGGGGTTTCTATTACTTAAACGTACACATTACATCATGATCAGCCTATTTATATCCACAGCAGGGCGAAGGCCTCTTCCAGCGATCTCCAACTATACCCCGTCTTGCGCCAGCTGATTCCATCTTATGTCTGCAAATTTCCTGATTTCATCACGCCACCCAATTCTCTGCCGTCCTCGACTGCGCTTCCCTTCTCTTGGCACTCATTCAGAAAGTCTAACAGAACACCAGTTATCTGTCCTACACATTACAGTGGTCTGCCAAGCTCAGTTCTTTCCCTCCGCTTATAATGTCAACTAGAATATCGGCTACCACAGTTTGCTCTCTAATACACACCGCTGTTTTTTATCTCTTAACGTTACGTCCATCATTTCTCGTTCTATCGCTCGTTCTATCACCGCGCTGCCAATATTCAAAGCATTGCCAGCACCGGTGCTGCATTCATTTCTATATATATATATGTCCTCCGCATGTTTACAGAGGCGCCGCCTCCACTTCCTGATATTTCGCAGTCGGAACTATCGCCCTTGAAAACGCGCACATGCGAACGGTGCACGTACACACGTCATTCAAACACAACAAGGGCATCACGCAAATGTATACATATAAGAAGCGAGAATGCAGACTTGCGGTATCGCGCCCACATACCCGTACCTTATAGAGGGCCTCCTATTATATAGTATAGAGCCAAGCAGCAATATGCCGGCGGTGTGCGCAGCCGATGACGAGATTGCGAGTTAGTCTCGCAATCGACCAAAAATTTTTCCACGATGAGCATACACACGCACACGCCGCTCGTTCCGGAGGCCATTGCGCGCGACACGCTTTGATGCGCGCCCGCGCCCCACCGCGTATGCGCGTTCATCAGCGAACGCATGATCGATCGTCGCTGCCTCCTCTTCCTCCTCCACCTCGCCCACGACCCGCCTCTCAAAAAAGACAACGAAGAAAAAAAAAAGAAAGAAACCAACGTCTATGCTGCGGAGCATGATGCGCGCACGTTGCGAGGGGATGCTTCACGCTGCACTTGCAACACAAGCCTTGCCCAGTGAGCTAAACGTAACCTTGCCGCTGAACAGGAATGCAGCTCAACGGAGTTTCGTATTAAAATTATACGAGGGGGTGGGGGGGATACTGGCGCTGCGAATCGTTCAGCCCCCTTGAGATTAGTGGAGAGCATATGGCCCCTCGAGGAATATTAAAGGGAACCCCCGAATTGCTTAACTAAAGAGGCCGTATGTATGGGTAAACGAACATGTACCGCATAAATGTGGTAGACGGAAGAGCTGCTTATTACATTTTTTACATGTCAGATTAGAATCTAGAGATCACGAGTAATCGTTGCTTATAAACAAATTCAGTATCCCCTCTCGTGTTACCCACGACTGTACCATAACTGCATCTGACTGACGACTCAGTGCACCACATGACTGAAGACAAGCACGGAGATGTGCAGACGTTCTTGCGGCATTTCCACGTTAGTTTCTTTCTATTCTGAACTTCTAAGTCACAATATATTTCTAAGCTCGATATATTCGCAAACTGGCATCGACTTTAAGCTCTTCATCGATTCCACAGAGTGGAGAACAGCACCGCCTCTGGACTGAGCACAACACACTGCTGCGCTTCCAATAATATGCTCTTCGGAGATTCCTTAGACGGGTAGTTTTTAAGGGAATTAGCTTCCTTTTGCTCTCTCGCAAAAGAGAGCAATCGGCTTACATGTACAGCCACCTGATACTACCGTTACAGATGTGCTGATTAATGACTCTTCGACGGAATTGCATAATGAAACAACAAGCGCAGCCTAAATGTTCTCACTGCAACCAAATACGCCTTCGAAGGCATCATTCGTCAAACAAATCGAATATCTTTCCAGAAGCGTTCGGCTATTCGCTTATATGGACAAGAATTCCCAATAGTTCCTGTCAAATGTATTTGAGAAATACAGCTTCGCTCTATATAGTGAATTCCAAAAGACGCCGAGAACATATGTTACAACGTTCTCGCTCAAGAATCTGCGCGAATTGTCTCTGAAGAGCAGTGAATACACTTCATAACGAAGATGGGAGCAGGCGGTTATACCAATCGTGCAGAGGCGGTTACCGCGAGCCGCGCGCCTGCTGCCAGTGCTAGCTAATTGGTGCGCGTATTTAATTACAACCTCGCAGATGAATGAATTCTCATCCGTTGTATCCACCGGACCAACCCGCTTTTCCCAATCGCTTTTTCTACTTCGGGTCCCCGGCCACGCCACAACCTCCCGCGATGGAGAGCCTTTATGCCCAGCTTAATGTATATATGCCATACGAGCACGTCATCGCTCGGCTCGAGATCAATTACAGACCACCCCGCTGATCTTCGGCGACGCGGTCTTCACTTTTGCAGCGCATCGCCTTTCAGCCTCGTTCCGCGGCAAAGGACCGCCCTCCTTTTGTGTCCGCGCGTCCCTTCCTCCCCCTCCCCGATGTGTCCGCGACAGTGCGGCCACCCGTTATCCCCTTCAATCGATGAGCGAACCCTTTCGGCCGGGGCTCCGCCATTTGCGACAGATAACGACCGCGCTGCGAATCTGCGGGCCCTGTCGAGCCCCGGACATCGTCTTCCGCCCTCTCGGGGATGGAGGAGGGGGCCACGTCTGAGCAAGGAAATTGGGAGCTTGTCGCGGTTGCCAGGAGCAGCTGCGCGTTGAGTCGCTTGGACGTCGCCGCCCCGTTACGCAGCGTTTTCTCTTGGGAAACGAGAGAGAAGGAGAAAGAAGGCTACAGTTTATATAAAAGACGGGGATAATGGAAACAGCTTAATTAAATCTACAGAAATATGAGCGAGCTAATTAATTATGAGGTTTTACGTGCCAAAACCACGATCTGATTATGAGGCTCGCCGTAGTGAGGGACTCCGGAGATTTGGACCACCTGGGGCTCTTTTATTAACGTGCACCTAAATCTAAGTACACGGGTGTTTTCGCATTTCGCCCCCATCGAAATGCGGCCGCCGTGGCAAATATGAGCGAGTTGTCAAGGATTCAAGATGCGCAAACAAAATACGAAAAGGAAAACATGGACGCATAATATCCTGGACGTTTATTGGCGTTTGTGTAGTACGTTATTCTTGCACCCGGCTTCACCTGCTTTCGACATCACAAAGATAAGGAAGAGAGATCTATATAGATAGTTTTCATGTGACGTCACGCAGCCATATCTCACCGCGCAGGTACCCAAAGATGGCGACTACGATGACGTCAGTGCAACATATTATCACGCGCAAACTGTTTTGCTTTCTCACGGCGATTGTTTTTCACCGGTTTATCATTGTTATCGCTCTGACGATCGAAGCAAGACGCGCTTTTTGTTGCTGCCATGCTGTCATGTTCCTTGCTTACGCCCCTTCTCGACCTGCAGGTACCCAAAGATGGCGTCCGCGATGACGTCCGTGCAAACTATGTATTGGAAAATAAATTTAAGGGATAAATTTGTATGCTGAATAGAACTAACCGGCAGTGGTCGGCGACCGTTTCGCAAACGCAAAACTAGACTCAATCGAGCGCACGTGAGATGTTTAGTTATAACTTATAGCGTACGCGCATATATATGGCCGTGTGAAGGGTTCGCACACTCCGTGTCCTGAGTGCAAAAACATAAAAAATAAATAAAACGACATTTTACCACAGTGCCTTTCTTTACGCATAGATCAGGGGAAAATCAGGTACGTGCTGGTTTATGACTTCGCAATTCCATGTCTTCTGCGTTACCTACACGAAAAACGTGACGACCACAATGCCGAAGTCGCAAATATTTCGCAATATTGCTTGTCAAGTGCACGAAAAACTAATTAATAAAAGCGTTAAACTAAAGCTTCGTACCTCGCTTCGTGCGACATCACTGGTTCATCCACTGTGTCTTTCTTCACACACATTTTAAACACTCATAGCTTTCGAAACCTTGCGTTCATGAACTTTTCTAACTACCAAGGAGGGAATAAACGAGAACTGAGCTGGAGAATACTACGAGTAACTTGCTAAATTCGGCTAGGCTAATTTAACATCTATAACGTTTCGCGTGACAAAATTCCATAATGAAAGTGCGGGAGGAACGCTCATGCCAACTCTAGCCAGCGCGCAACCCGCGTTTTTCAATCGCGCGCGCAATCTCGGAGTCCATAATTTATGTATAGGGTTTCTTACAAAAATTACAAGACGGAACTATGCCGTGGCGATCGCTCAGTCAACCTGGGAATTATGGGTAGTACACGGATTTGCCTAACACGCTGGTGCTTGTGGCTCTTGAATGCGATTACCCGCGGAACTGTGGCCCGACGAATTTCGTCTATCAGAGCGCGCGAAACAAAAACTGGGAGGCAGCGACTGCGCGTTCTTCGATGTCGCAGCGCACTGGCTGCACGCTGCTGGGTGACGTAAGCAGAACGTCGCCTCGAGGGGGGCGGCGCGGCTTTGCGCTCGCAGCGGCCTCCCAGTTTTGGTTTCGCGCGCTCTGATAGACGAAATTTGTCGTGCCACAGTTCCGCGGGTAATCGCATTTTTTCCAGATCGAAAAGTTCGTATGGCTTGCACGGAGAGCTCGCTTCAATTTCCCAATTACGATGAGCCCACTGAAAGCAAAAGTTCAAAAGTTAATGAATACATCTTTGTTTATTAGCGACTCATTACCCCGTGTCACCCGTCACCCCGTGGATCGCCACTGCTGACGGCATGTCTCTAAAGGAAACGTCCTTTTATTTCAAAACACTATTTTTAAATATGACAAAGTCTTCGTAGGAAAACCTGGTAATACTATAGGCACTATTATGCTCACCGTATAAACGGCTAAGCGGACCAGTGGAGATCTTAAGTCTCCTTCAAATTCGGACGAAGGCAGCCTAACGACGACAGCATTGAAGTAAAGAAAAAAAAAACGATACAGGGCATATATACATTGCTGTCCAAACAAGATGGAGGCTGAGCCGAACGCATATATCTTACACCGTGGCCGAACGCTTGGAAACTCGACGGGAAGGTTGTCTGCACAAATGCAGCCACGCTTTCTTATCACGTTGCGTTTGTCATAGGTTCGCACGGGCGAAGAGTAAAAAGTACAAAAATCGGCTTTTCTCAGCTGCTGCTTCTCGCCGCGAGGTGGCGTCACGTCGCACAGGCGCCTTCCCATCGTCTTCCAGACAGTTCCAGACGAGTTCCATTACTCGGGCTCGAAGCTGTTTCCTTACTGTCTACGTATAGACTCTCCGATGCCGGTCAAAATTGAAACACACCGATAGTGCCCCAGCTCCCTCTAGTATAGACCCTTTCTGTATTTACAGACAGAGCTCCTCAAAGATTTCCGGTTACGTGCTCTGCAACAACAGAACTTTAAAATAGCCTATGACTATGTAAACTCTCTTGCTGGCAGCAGTTTTGCTGCAGAGTAAGAATTGTTGATAAGTCAGTTTTACTGCTACGTACAACCAGAAAGATACATACGTGAGCTCGATGCATGGGGCACTTTCCTTATGTTTGAACACATCAAGATCACCTGCCTATAGTACCATTATGAGGCAAAATACTTTTTTTCCTGGCCTGTCAAAAATGCACGCATGACCGGAAGTTTTCTGGGGTCACGGATACACCGCTGCCACAGCGCGGATAAAAAAAAAAAGGTCTATATTTGCAGGAAATCGTATCATACGTTATGGCTCCGCGCACTCCAAGGTGCGCTGCTGGACCCAGCGTCCACGCGGGACTTGCACGAAAGCCCAGCGATAGAGCACAAGTATTCCGCGCGTGTCGGCACATAGGTGCCACGAAACGCGCGCTTGGCATATCGATGAAACGCCCCCAATTTACATTCGTTCACGCGTCTGCCGTTTTTCACACCGGACACGAACTTTTGCCAAATACTCGGATTCGACGTCCATCGCCATAAATATTCCCCGACCACGCAACGCACTCGCATCAAGCGAAATTTTAGGCGCCGTCTCGTCCTTGTTGCCGCCTCTATCTTCATTTCAATCCAACACGCGTACACGTCGAATGGAAACTCTACTTGGCTCCCACGCTGCTTACTTGTCACGCATTCTGTTCACGCCCCGCTCGTCGCTCGCTCCTTCCTTGCCTTGTCGTTGCTTCCACCATCTTGTTTACGTCACGTATACGGTTAATCCGCGGATTGAATCTCGTGGTCAGTTTCGTGTCTTTCCAATGGACTTCATGCGCAGCAGCACACCGCGATGTGGCGCGACACGTGCATTGCCAATGCGCTAAAAGCCCCTTGCAGATTGCAAGCTGATCACACGGCGGCGCATCGTCTGCCACGTGTGTCGAAAGAAGCGCGTGCCCTGTGTGTATACTTACTTCTTCGTCTATGCCACGGCCACGTTCTGTTGACTTTCCCTTTTCTCATTACAAGTTGATTTAACGATATGTGTTGTTTACTACCGCGAGGGCCAAGCACGGACAAAGAGCGTCAGACAAGTGTGCATTGTACCCGATGATATGACAGATTAGAAAAAAAAAATTGCACACACATTACAACTAAGATTGCGAGAGATTATCGAAGAGTACTGAGGCGCCCTTATTACGATGTTGCTTTGTGCAATTATGGCGTTGCACAGGTATGTGTACGTTGTGAAAGAAAAAGTGCAACCTGAAACTGGACATTAAAGGTGTTCATATACACCTAAACCTTCGTATCCAGTAATATCCCACAAGATCCCATGGGATCGTATAAAAACCCGTGTGATCCCATATAAATATTGGACAGCGAGGATATGAGGCTTTGTTTTGTCATAGCCGAGTTTATATATATATATATATATATATATATATATATATATATATATAACTGAGGGGGAGGGGGAGGCAGAAAGTACATAAATTGAGAAAAGCGGTCATTCATGGAGCCCGTTAGTCACTTCTCGCTTGCTTTGACCATGCATGACAGGTCATTGCTTATGCGCTATACCTGTTTTGTCAGATGTGAATTTATAAGCTGGACGAGGTTTTAATGGCTAAATGCTTATCTGCACCTAAGAAGTGTTAAACATTTAAAAGTATATGTCGCGCAGTAGCGGACATTTCTGAGACCCTTAAAAAAGAGGGGAGTTGGCCAGCCGTAATAGGCAAAGTGCCTCGGAATTTACTCTGCGATACCGCTGTGTACAAGACGGCAAGATAGTTACTATAGTTTCTAGTTCTGTTGATCGAAAGCTGCTGCTGTTTGCTTTATCCTGTTTACACGGAAAAATAAATTTTAATGGGAAGACAGACCAATGCTCATACCCTTCCCTGAACCATAAAGTACACCCACGCGCACCACGGAGAGAAGGTACCAGGGACAAATTCGGATCGAAGAGGGCGATCTCGGCGCTGCCTTGTTACGTAACCTGCGGTATACATATATAGACGCATGCGCCATAGTGAGCAGTATAAAATGCGCATGCGCAATGGACTAAACTTGTCGCGTTTCAAGGTATTACGTATCACGCAAAGCTAAAACTCAATTGGCTACGTATGTATAGTACGTGTTGCCCAATATCTTACGCGCACACGGACAGCCAGAAAGTTCCCAAATAATTACAGGCGCATCCATCTCGGCTGCGCCGCGTCTACAACAGACTGTGCTGAGGGTGTGGGGCAGTTTGTATACGATTAGCAGTCTATTCCTGGCACTCCGCAACGTCTGGCCTCGGCATATTCCGCCATTAATTCCCGCAGACGCGTTAATGCCCGAACAGCTTGCAACGCCTCCCCTTTGAAACAAAGGGGGCACTCATTTCTCCCCCGTTTTTCTAATGAGTGCACCCGCAATAAACGATGACAGACCAGTGATCACCTTTAGACCGCTTTACTATAGGGACTTTGTAGTTAACGTCTAAAGCTCACAAGATAAGTGCAGGTCAACAAGGTATTGTATGCAGCGCTCTTATGGGTAATCAATATTGAGCAACAGAGATCTTGAGAGAAACCTGTCTGAACGTGTAATCCGCTTTAATCCTCTTTACCGAGCGGCGCTGAGGCGAACGGTAATGCAGAGCTGCAGAATATCCGCACTAAAAGCGCGATGAAACCTTGCAGTTTAACTTCCGGCCGACTGGTGGCTTATCGAATGGTTTTGTAAATTTCGGAAAGGGCAGCTTTTTCTGAGCATTTGAAACATGTTAGACAAGTAACCCTATTTGGCTATATATATTAACTGTCAGAAAGATCACACATGCACGGTACGCGAGCACGGTCAGCAGACTATACTCGTATAAAATCACGAGCTATAGCACAGCTGACAAGTTCTTTTAAATCACACGGTGTCGGTTCGCGCATCTCGAATGTGACTGGCAAAAAAAAAAAAGGGGGGGGGGGGGGGGGGGGAACGATTTGTCTTGTTCTCTTGGTCGATGCTCACATACATGTAGGTTTTCACCACGAAGAAACATTACGGTTGCTACAGCCAGCGCTCGCGTGTGTCTTCTGCTGTATGTTTCGCTATACTTAAATAAAACGCTGCTTAATTCTTCTTCCAAGTCTGCACCAATACGCACAGACAATACTTGAAAAAGTTAAGATAGAGATTACCGCGCTATGCGTTAACGGATTCGCGCATACGGTGTTTCATTATAGTATTTTCAATGTACCGCTCTTAAGAATGTTTACAACGAAAGCAATTCCAAGAAAATCACTCCGCTCGGATCGGCGCAGAACGCGTCAGAACAGCGCACGCGTCACTCAGCTCATTCACGCGTTAGTGACGCGCGCGATATGCAAAGCAGAGAGCCCCGTCTGCGCACGTGCAGAGGCGTACACCAATTCATGCAGAATGTGCAGTCGTGTCATCGTGCTGGCGCGCCAAAAGGCGCTAGAATTTACGGAGCATATACATGGTAGCAGCGGAGCAGAATAAGTTTACTCGCCCACCAATGCTGGCTCCACAAGCTTCAAAGGCAACCCGCGCACATGTAAAAAAACACTAATGCAATGGTAAACTCGGCGGTCACACAGTCCAACTCAACGTGAAAGCTGGGGAAGTGCGGAGCAGTGATTCGCCAGTGTTTCCCTCGTGTTTATCTTGTGTTTACCAATCCATCATCCGTTTTGACACCTGTGCTAAGGCACAACTGGTGGGAAACCGCCCCGCACATGGAGCCAATTAGCCCTTGCTGATGATAGAAGCGATTTTAACGAATTTCTGTTAATGCGCTTACTGTTTGATTATTCCCGTCTTTTAAGTTATTCTGAATCATGTTAGTTTATTTTGAACCGGTTTTGATCAATTCTGCAATTGTTTTGACCCTGTTTTGAGCACTTGTTTTTGAGCGTGATCACGCGGTAGACGCCGACAGCCCGGGCCCCTAAAGTGCTCCGCACTTAATACAGCTACACCACAGCTCAGGTCTCACTTTCAGACTACGCTCGACATCTTTTATATGCATGAATATCTATTGCGGTATCCTGAGCCCGAAAATGCGCGCGTTCACTTTCTTTTTATTCGGTGCTTCATTCGTAGTATAGAACAATAAATGGTTTTAGCTCATCCGTGCGCATTCCGTTTACGAAATACCGGAATACGTCGTAGACCGACGCCAACAGCAGTGCTGGAGGCGACATCTTGTGACGTCGAGTTCAACAAAACGCATAAAACAATTATCGCAACGACACGCTACGGGCGACTTTAGCACTAGGCGTATAATTAAGCTATCGGCAGCGACATAATTACGGACGCGCATGGGGGCTGTTTCAGAAACACAACGTTTCTGATGTTTTGCAAGCGTGGTTCAACAAACGAACACAAGATATCGCTATCATCGCTGCAGCTGGCTGTTCACGTCGCCGTTGTTCCGGCATTTCGCAAACTGCAATTCGTTAAGTTCTCCAATAGTAGTATGTGCACACTACTGTGCAGTGGGCCCCGTTAGCCTAACAAGTCAAAATCTGGGCTAAAAATAAGTAACAAAAAGAAGGGAAGAAAAAAAAATAAAAGGAGATGTCTTCGCCTCGCAGACACTGTGCACATGTGCGTAGCCACCTCTTCTTCGGCACATTCGAGTGGTGCAACACTAAGTACAAGCCACGGCGGTTACATGGATGGGTGGACTTCACGAGTATCCCAGGGTATGAAACGGTGTGGCGAGTGGTGCCACCAAGGTCGTTGCGTCAGATGCGCCTCAAACCGCCTATCGCGAGCATCGATGAACAACGCGCGAGGCGGGGACAGATCTATAGGTGGGGCACAGGCATCACTTCCCGTCCGGCAATAATCAAGGAAGCACGAAAGACCGCGTGCATCGTGACTGCCTCACATTCTGCGGCGGCGGTTCCAGTCGTCCGCCGCGTCTCGCGGCTCACCGGCGACTTGTGCAGTGTTTAGCGAACTGATATGCCAACGATTAGCGCATCGTGCATGTTATAACAACAAGGGGAAGCAGGGGCGCGCGAAGGACTGCACTCGAGAAGGCTGGTCTGTGATGCGCGCCGCTTGTGGACGAAGCGTTCGCTGCCGAAAACGGGATGTGACCGCAGCTTCTGCTCTGGACACGCGACTCCGACGAACCGCACTGCATGCAAATAAGCGCGGTCGCACCGGGTCGGTACGATGGACGCGCGGCGCAAACACGAAACGCCGCTATGCAGATGACCCGGCGAATTCAGCAACTGCAATCTCTTTCGCGCCCACGTCTCCTTCGTACACAAAAGAGATACCGTCCGCTCAGAGAGGAAAGTAAGGAAGGACAGAAACGGTATGCTTGCGCCCGTCTCGAAGAAGCGCATCTTTGGGCTACGACGTCTCTTTCAATGCTGCGGGAATGCGATGAATATACACGATCGATCAAGGAGAGGAAAAAAACGCATTTCGAGCCGAGGCGCGCACGCATGCCGACTGCAACGCAAAAAAAGAACACAGGAGCGCGCGGCTGAAGGATAAAGTGAGAAATAACCGAGTGTTTGAAGGTGCGAGAGAGGGAGAGGGGAGGAAGAAGGGAGGAAGAGAGGGGGAGGAGGCGAGATGCACCTATACTCTGAGGTGCGTGAGTGCTCGGTCGCGTTGAATAACGGCCGACACGTTTTATGCACCCTTTCATTTATTATTATTATTATTTATGGTCATTGTACAACCGGGGGAGTTTTGCACGGCGGTACATGCGGCTAGGAGCGATCCATAAAAACTCGGGCGTATTTCGCAGCGCAAGGGAGGTTTGTTTACGAAAACTGCGCCTTCGGAAAATCGAGTCGTATTATGCTGTCCGCGATCCCTTGCTGCCGCGGCGCGCAGCTTCTTCCGACCGTCGATTCTGGTCGGAAGAGAGTTTCGCCGAGTTCCTAAACCGATCGAAGCAGGGCCGACAAGATTGGAAGGAACGAAGCGAAGACGGCACCGGCCTAGAGAGGACGGCGGCGGCGCCCTGTAAACACCTCGGCGGCGTCTTTCGAGAAAAAAAAATTACAAGCGCACCTGAGGATAGGAAGGAGCGAGAGCGGAGAGATGAAGGAGGAGGCGAGACAAAACGACACGTTTCCTAAATGATGCCCGCGGGAGGGCGCAAAAATAGGAGCAGGATGGGCGCGAACACCAAAGGAAAACAAGGTGGCTGCAGGTGGACGAGGGTACGTAGAACAATGCACACAGTAGCAAAAGAAGCCATGCTATAAGCCCCCCTTCACTCCCCTCACCTTCGAGACGTGCCCTAGCGCCACCTCACGTTAGGAAATGTGGAGCGGGAAGAAAGAAAGAAACAATCTTGCCTGGCAGCGGAACACTTCTAACCTCCCCACTTTTTTTTTTTTTCTTTTTTCGTAATGCTACGGCAGTTTCCTGCGCTGCTAAAGAATGAATCGCCGAGAAGTGGCGGTGTACCTACGAGAGACGCCCACGCAAGGTTTTATCGACTGCGCGTGGCAGATTTTCGTGCAGAGGGGGCGAATCGAAAGAAACTTCGAGATCACAGAAAAGACGACGTGCCCCGCGAGCTCCGTTCAGAGGCCTGCCTGCAGATGCCGACACGCTCCGCGGCGGCGCGTGCATGTTTTGAAAGCGCACGCACTTTGGTCCGCAGCGCGAGCAGGCACGTCGTTCCGTTTTGTCTCTGACTCACGTTTGCGCAACTCGACACAACGCTTGCCACGGCGGCGGCTTAGACGAGCACTGCACGACGATAATGGAGGCGCGCAACACGGTTGGCCGATGACACGCGCATCTGTTACATATTCCGTAAGCTGTGCACGCGAAAGCGAACGTACGAGCATCTATGTATACGTATACGACTCGCGCTTGACAAAGAGGAAATGTACCTTTTCCTCGGAAGCAGCTGTGAAGCTTTGCTGATATTCTTGGTGCTCTTTGTTTAGTTTGTTTTGACGGCTGCAGTGTCCGTTATCTCATGCACACTTTTGCCCGCCTTGTACCATACAGAAACTACCATTTTCACTATAAATAATTTAACAATCACCACATACAGCTGGCGTGCAGCGAGCGAAAGTATGCAGAGCCGTCGTCAAGCTCTCATACACCCGGCCAGGCCTCGATTCACCGGAATGCACCCTATGCGGTACCCCCAGAGCAGACTTTCATCACATTCTATACATTTGCTCCGAGATCAAACCACCATCCGATTGGGAATTAACAGACCTAGAGAGATGGCAGATCGCGGTGTCCAGCTCCGACCCGGCTGCGCAAAAGTTAAGCAACTGGTGGGCTGGACTTCGTAAGTCGCCGAGGGTCACAAGCTCACGGCCACCCTATACGAGATCTAGAGCCGACCCATTCGTAGGTTGTATATAAGGCTCAAATATTACATAAATGTTTTCCACCTCCACCACTGTCGTCAGACCGCACCCGATTTAGTCCCCGCAGGCTGCCCCGCGTTTGGAAAACATCCCTAGTCTTGTGAATATCCATCAATGGAATTCTATGCATGGTATTATTACGCCTTTGGTGACCACGCGTTACCACTTTGAAGTCACAGCAAGCTTGTGACACCCGCATATTTTGAAAACGTTGCCTTACACCACCACCACCACCCGTTCCTCCTCCCTGCCGACCTTTCCCGGTGACTAGAGGACGTACATAATCAACTTGACAGTCTATGACAGACCGATAAACTAACGATACCTGGTGGATTACATACAGGGTGTTCCAGCGAACACTTTCAAAATATATTTAAGGCTGCCTGTGGCAGATAGCCCAATTCTAGTTAATGAGCTGGTCTACTCGAAGAGGCAGACATTACTTGCACAAAAAATTGAAATGCATAATCGACTAATTAACACAAATTCACTAATTAGGTTTTTAACTAATTACCTGATGGCCCATATTGCAATTTATAAATTGTAGCCGTGGAGTTCGCAAGGCGGATACACTTGGAATTCTCAGGATGACACCAGTTTCGAGATATTAATTCCCGAACTTTGCAGAGAAATGCATTGGCGTTCCAGTTAATTTTGTGCTTCAATGCATAACGCGACATTTTGTTAAGAATTTAACTGGAACGCTAATGCATTTCTCTGCAAAGTTCGGGAATTAATATCTCGAAACTGGTGTCATCCTGAGAATTCCAAGTGTATCCGCCTTGCGAACTGCACGGCTACAATTTATAAATTGCAATATGGGCCATCAGGTAATTAGTTAAAAACCTAATTAGTGAATTTGTGTTAATTAGTCGATTATGTATTTCAATTTTTTGTGCAAGTAATGTCCGTCTCTTCGAGTAGACCAACTCATTAACTATAATTGGGCTATCTGCCACAGGCAACCTTTAAGAATTTTTGAAAGCGTTCGCTGAAACACCCTGTATAGACCTGCATGCCTGACAGACCCCACCAGTGAGCTTCTGGACTGTGGGGTTCCCTACGCGCCAACATCTTTTATTATTGCGATAGCAATTATATGGACACTTCAACCGGATTTCTGCCGTCGGCGTCGCCGTCGCCGTGAGGTTCCCTATAGATAAAATCTTCGCCGCGCGCCGTATGCCCGAGCGGAAGCGTGCGGGGACGCGCGCTAACACGGAGAGCGAACGCACTCAATCTCCCACGGGCAAGCAAGGAAGCGGGAAGCCAGCGCCGGAGGGAGCGGGGGGGGGGGGGGGGGGCGCACTTCTACTCTGCCAACAACCGCGCTCGCCGCTCGCCCGCATCGTCTCTTATCTCCACACGGTATGCGCTGTGCATTCGCCGCTCAGTTTCCGTTGAAGCGATATACCGCACGTACCTCGCCCGCTGCGGCGTTTGCGCTTGCTGCCAGTGTTTTGACAGTCGTTGTCAGCAGTCATTCAGTGTGATCTATTCATGTTTGTTTGTGCGCGCTCACACCACGCTTGTTCATTCAGTTAGTAATAGTCGGGCCACATTTTCCAACGCACGCTACACATGCGATGCTGCCTAGATCGGCAAGCGCTACAGGTGTGTCTCTTCGCACGCGCTGCCCACGGGAAGCGCTTCTCATCAACACAACCGTTTCACACGCGCCTTCTCGTGGTCATCGAGTCTCTTCATGTCGGTCTACTTACGCCGCAGCACACCTGCTTACTTAATCAGCTCATGTTTACTACAATTCATATTGCTACCAAAGCCGCTCACCTTACTTCGTATGACATTGCTGTGTTACTATCGCATTCATTGCTTCGCCCTCAGGGCGAAACTGTGACATTTTTTATTTCTGTATTACACTTTTTTATTACAATACATGAAAACAGGTAGGACTGGTTAGACCCATCGCCAAAGGCTAGTATAGGGGTTTTAAATTAAACTATGTAAGTTTGTAACTACGTAATTAACTATGTAAGTACAAGCAATAAATTGTGTCTACAAAGCAAACAATATACAAGAAATCCATTTCTATTGAGAGTGAAGTTTCTACTGGGAATTGATCCTATATACTTGCAAGTGTATCCGCCTGCAGGGGGAGAGAGAGAGAGAGATGAACACTTTATTAAAAATCAATACTGGAGCTGGTGGAGGCAATCAGTCCAAGGCCTCGCTGGTGCGATACCCTGCAGGGGAGGTAAAGTGGCGCTCAAGGTGAGTTCGTGGTTTAGTCTGACGGCGGCTGTATACATGCAACGGCCAGCACTCTCATCGCGGGTGCACGCCAGCTTCTTCGCGCTTCGTTTCGTCCGTGTTTACGTGTGTCCATTTCTCTCGGTGCCGTATACGGAGCGCGTTTTACCACGGCAACTAGCCGCGCTTGTAGCCTAGCCAGATACATGTAGCAGTTTAGAAGCGGCCTTCGTCGGCAGTGGGAACGAAGTCGAGCCTGAATGCATTAAAGTGTCGAGGCGATCGCAGCGCAAGCACGGTGGAGCTGGTTTCCACGAGTCCGGTTTTAAGGGCAACGCGGCGAATCTACTCTGCATGTTCTGTTCTACATCAAATCGAGAGTGTCGCGATGATAGGTGAAGGGAGCAAATTGGAAGGTCTTTTCCGCAAGTCGTTCCTGCTATACAAATGGCTTCCGACAGTGGTCGCTCTCTCGGCTTTATATCGCAGCCAGCCGCTCGCCTTCAGGGGCATACGCGATCCTTATCAGAGAAGCCGCTAACGAAAAAAGCCTGCACACTTCGAGCGGCTGCCACAGCCAGCCTTGACTGGCCGAGACTGCGCGAGAGGGTGGTGCTCCTAATTAAATCACTGATCACGGCACATCTTTGAACTGCGGTGCGAGCAAGATATATCGATGTCCGCCTCTGCTCTCATTTGTAACTCTCTATTTGAAGAAGAGGAGGGACAGATGGTTAGCATTTCGCAAAGCGCTATATAAGGTATATATACTTTAAACACAAAATTTAACGACAGTTAACAAGGAACAAGACCCCAAGGATAAATACAGCAAAAAAGGAACGCCTCCTATACATGCAGCAATGTATATTGCATCATTGTCAGAACTGCAACTTACGCAATAAGGAGGTCAATTCGCTTAGACCAACGCAAAAGGGTCAAGGGTATAACGTGGCTAGACGACAGCGCCACGCATTTACGTTTACATGGACTCGTTCCTGTCGTGTGTCGAGATCGAAGCGAGGAGGTATACGGCTGCGCACCGACTGCTCGATCCGACAGCGACGAACTTTTTCTGAGGACGCAGTTATATGCCGACTCAGCACAAACCGACAGCGGTTACACGAACCCGAAGGGCAGTTTTAAACAAAATGCGATGTTGGGCTCGTTGGTCCTGGCGCAGCATAACCAAGTGGAAAGAAGGGACAGATATGCGCTCTTTCTGTCCCCTCTTTCCCCTTAAGTTTTGCTGAGCCAGAACCAAATTTCAAGCAGTTTTCAAGCCGACTCGGTCCGCTTTTGTCGGCTTGAGGTACGCGATTCGCAAGGCCGTTCTACACAGACGAATAGCTAGCGACTGGCCGGCACGTTGTCTATATATCTGTCAACACTGACCGTATATACAGCTAGGCCACAGCAAGTCACCAAACCAATCGCCGCGTCAATGCGCCGGCTCCGTGGATTCAGTCCGACGAGAGCTCGACAAGCACTGCGAGGCTTCGAGCCAAAAAGGAGTGCACGGGTGCCGACACAACAATGCACGACGGCGCGAAGCAAACGTTCTCGGGGCGCAGGTGTCGGCGAGCCGCGTGCTTGCTTCAATGGCGTGACCCAAGTGCTGAATCGAGCAGTGCAGGAAAGAGGGCGCATGCAGCGACTCGGCACAGCTGCTACTGCCGAGGTGGGCGCCCGCGCAACGGCGTGGGGGTCAAGCACCTGCGCGTCGACCACCGCTGCTCCGTGCAACGCGCCAGACAGCTCGCAGCGGCATGCCCCGAGGCACGGACGGGTTCCTCCTTAGCCACACACGAGCAACACCGGTGCGAGTCTCTCGTCTGATGAGCACCGTCGCTCTCTCTCTGCAACAATGGGAACCCGCATATTCAGACGAACGCCGAGCGAGTGGCGAAGTTGGGCATCGCGCTGTGTGTGACTGGAGGCCCCGGCTGAGTTAATGATGCTCCATAGAGATCCCTCGGCGCGTACACAGGCGCGAGTTCACACGCTGTCTGTATAGTAGAGAGAGTACACGCCGCCCGCTTTGAAGCGTCTGCAGTGTAGCAGGAAGTCCCGCTATAGCTTACGCTCCCGAGCCGAATGTCGAGCGATTCACGAAGTACTTCCTCCTTATAGTTCTCACGTACTGGACGTCGGGTAAGCCAGGATAAAATGCAAGTAGCCGTCAACGAAAGTGCATACGCGCTTGTATAATGCGATCCTCACCTCACTTTGGCGCATCGTACAGGTTCGCACAAATTGCGGCAAATCTGCCGGTTGATCTCTCCCTTTCTCTCTCTACAAAGCATTGTTGCCATCGCTGAAAACTAATGAGCGCCGCGAAGCGGACTTGCAGGTGTCGATGCTGTGCCTTTTTCTGGCCTATTGGCGTGATTTCCGGAGGCAGCCTACCCGTATTGTTTTTCCGTATTGGCGTGATTTCCGAAGCAGCCTACCCCAAGAGAATCAGACTGAATGCGCGACTCGGAGTGTGCCCGAAAAACATCTCTCTTCCTACGCTCCACCAGTCTCGGTCGCGTAAACCCTCATTCTTATAAGGGCAGCAGCGTTATCTGCTTCCTCCCCCCCCCCCCCCCTTTTTTTTTTTTCGCGTCCGACGCGAATGAAACGCGGCGCGTATAATAACTGCGCGGGAGCACATAAACACGCCAGTGCTCTTCCGCCGCCGCGGCGCGAGCTTTCAAGAGCGGAAAGAGCGGTGACGAACAGGGCGAGGCGCACAGGTGGAAGGAGGCGCCGGCGCCAAGTCGGAACAACAAACAGCGGCACACACTCAACCGCCACTCAGCCGGGCGTGTATCCTGTGGCGCAGTGCAGTAGAGCGGCTCTGGACGCAGCTCTCTCGAGCGCGCCCTTCACCCCCGGCTTGAGGGACCGGGGCTTTAGTTGACGGGGGGGCCACACGGCGACAGCTAGCGCTAGCTGCGCGGACAGCCATGCATCCGGAACGGGGACGCACGCCCGCGGCCACGTAAACGGCACGACGCTCACCTCATGGACGTGTTCAAGCCATTCAGACCGCAGCCCCCTCTTCCCGTCCGTAGTTAATACCGTGCAGCGTTTGAACAGCCGCTTACTCCACACGGGAGGGCGAGTGCATATAGTAATGCTTTAATTTGTGTCCGCCTATAGTGGACGTGTCCATTTCGTCTGCTGCTGAAGTTGTGATTGGCCGGGCTGGCCGTTATACCCGCCAGAAGGAGACAGGCGCCCCCAACAAGCTAGTACTTCAGCAGCGGTCGAAATTAACATGTCCACTACTAGGCGGACACTTACAGAATACCATCCCTGGCCTAGGAAAAAGTCGCTGTGTCCAACGAATGTACGAACGCGAGAAAGGCATGAGCGTGAAACAATGCATGCCATCGCGGGGCACGCCGCTCCCCGATGGATACTTTCCAGGAATGCATGGGACGTGTTCCTTAATTGTACGTCACATAAGGACTTTACGGCCCGCTCCAATGGTTATAGTTTGAGCAGAAAGCGAAGTCACGTTTTCTGTCGTTTACTCTGAAGAGAGCTTAGCTCCCCCCCCCCCCTTTTTTTTTTCTCACGTCGCCCGGCCCTTACCCCCCCCCCCCCCCCTACCTCCGTGAAGCACAACCAAGTAAAGAAATAAAAATACGGCGTCACAACGCATAGGCGAACAACGGACTATCGGGCGGATACGTACCGAAGCGACATGGTCCCCTGCATTAAAGCTGCCCAACACCAGCATGGGCACCATTCGCTGTTGAGCCCATGGTGCAGATAACCATGACGCCGTGCCTCTCGGTCTTCCGCGACCATGCACCGTTTTAATGACGAATGTAAGCCACGGCTGCGGGAGCTGGCAGTGCCGCGTCCACCGAGCCGCTGCCCTTGTCCCGCTATATACTGCTCGCTATTTGCTCGCTCCTGTAACAAACCAGCCTCAGGGCTCGTTCGCATCGACTGGGCAACGATCCCCAGCTTCTCCCCGGCCTCGCCGGGCTTTCGATATAGCTAATGGAAAGCGCGAGTCAACTGCCGTTCGTTCGATATCTCATCCGACCGATCGGCTGCGCTCGATCGGTCGCGCCTGCCTCCTGCCTTTGCTGTTTTGCCCTATGGCGTTTCCCGAATGATTACGCTATACTCGCACGCTGGTCAATTAACGACACGTTGGTGCGGTTGGTAAACTACACTACTCGATCCTAATGGCCGGCGGTTACAACACAGCCCTCCCCCCCCCCCCCCCCTCCCCGGATGTATACCGTGAGCCCTTGAATTCATTGCCTTGTAAATTACGCGCCGTCTAGATCACGCGTTACTGGGACGTCTGGCATAGACGCAAAAATCAACATTAAGGATCCCCCATTGCAACTCTAAAGATCAGTTACATCTCATTTAAGTCACACGTATACGACTGCAGGGACATAAGAAACAACAAGCGCCCGCTAGGCTGCGCAAGATGGAAAGTGTCTATATACAGTATACATAGCGATTCCCCTCCTATTATTATAGTTCCAATCTCCGCACCACGACGCGTGACAGTGAATCGGCTCGGACGTGCTAAATCAACCGAGATGACGTCACGACACTGCGCTCCTGGCGACAAGAATAACGGCTTCAAACATTACGCAATTATAACTAAACCACGCCGCGCTGCTGCGTTCAGACGAAAATCAACGGCGCTAAACATGGCTCGAACCTGTGACGCTACCTCCAAAGCGACCAAAGAGAAATAACTCTCGTCAAAGTTTAAGACAGAAATAAACGGCGGCGACTCAATAAAAAGAGAAGCATAACGCGTATTTGCATAACCAAACAGAAGCAAGCGATAACCGGCGTCATAAAGCCGCCGTATTATATAGCCGTCGCGACGTGCAAGCGCTCGCGCCAACGTATGCAAATGTATGGGCGCTATTATCCGTCTCCCAAGTCGTGAAGTTACTCAGCCGTTCGCGCCTCTGGCGGACGTAACAGCCACGATTACGGCGGCGGCAGCGCGGGCAATGACGCTGCCACAAAGGGCTGACACACGGGCGATCCCTTATCGCGAGCGGACAGCACTGACCGCACGACAGCGCGGTTAATTTTCTTCGTGAACGGCGGAAATGAATGAGCTTAACGACGGGCGCCGTTACAAAACAAGCAGCGGTGTATCCCCCGCAGAGCCGGAGGCATCCCGGGGGACACAATCGCTTTCCAAGCCGATTATTATTACCGACCCGTACGTATACAAAAAAAAAGAAAAAAAAGAAAAAAAAACATGTTGAAACAGACGCTTTTTTTCCCCGTGTTTAACCAGAGACAACGAAGATGTAACATTGTGCATTTGGTTGACATGTTGATGCTATATCCTATATATATTATAGGACCCCTTGTACAATGCATTACACAGTGCCTTCTACCCTATTTTATAAATTCACTCGGAAGTGATTACGCAAAATATTCATTCTGGGTATGAAGTACGGTGCATGTGTATAACTGTATATATAAAGACGTGGTTTACCCATATTCATGTCGTTCGCTTTCGAGGAATTTGACACTTAAGGGGAGAGGCGGGTCGAAAAACGGCGATTTTCATTAAAGGAATAGGTTTTGTGTTTTTAGTTGTTTCAGCAACATTGATCTCTCCTATTTCACATATGAAGAAATCAGAGCCAGAAATGATCGGGAAAAGTATAATAAACTCGCTTAAAGCACTCGAGGTGTCAAGAAAAGGCACAGATATGACACATTTTAAAGCGCGCGCGATGCGTCAAACCGCGGTGTCGCACGCCATTGGGCTCGTGCAAGGTGGTAGGCCTAAGCTTTTTCTCTCCAAGGTTAACTTTGCCGCATCACAATATCTCCGGGAAGTAATAATAATAATTAACAGAAGTAAACAACTTTTATAACTTTCAATCGCATTTTTCTCAACTTCATATTTTGGGCAAAACAAGGCGTTTGTGTACAACATTTTATGTACTTATTGTAGTCCAATCAAGACCACATTTGATGGGCGTAATTTTCAGGATATGTAGAATGCACTTATCCAGTATTTAATGCAATAACTTTATTTTTTTAAGGATGAAAATTTTTAATGTACTCGAGCACCAGCCACTGAATATGAAGCACCAGATGTTTCTGAGAAGCATCTCCCCTTAATTGATCTAAACCTCTGTGTAGACCCAGACGGCTGAAAGCAACCTTGAGGTGAGTTTCGAAATCACTGAGATTCTGAGGAAATACCGGACGTGCCAGTAACATGGCAATGTACTACACGTAGTGCCATCTTCATCTCTGCGTTTAAAAAATGAAATGCACATGTTAGCATATAGCAAATACGAGGAGATGCTCAGGTACATGGAGACGCAGTTTTTGGCATCTAACCGTGGTACTTAAATTTTACAAAATTGTTTTTCAAGTTCATAACATAACACTAGACAATGAAAACCACATTGAAGAGCGATTATATCGCATAGTTGCGTTCGGTTCTCCAGGAGGATTGTATACATAATCGCACTTCACGGTTGCTTTTCATCGTGTGTGAAGACACAGAATCATGAGTATACAAACAGTAACGAAAGCTGACAATATGCTTAGGCCACGTCCATACCGTTCGGCATGTATCGGGCTTCATATCCTGGATGGATGTTTTATACGTAATTGCTTCAGAGTAAATTTCGACAAGCGTAGAAGGAAATGTGCATCATTATTTATTGTTTTATAACGTACAAGGTGTCGCGCGACGATATAGGCGGCCCTTTAGGCGGCCCTTCTAGCGACCTATAAGCGGCCTTACATGCGCCCTTTGCGAGTGGCCGCAATCCAAGATCACTTTGCGGCGATTACGAAGCCACGCTGCTATACGAGACGTCGACCAGCTATTGTACTACACGCGAAGGCGTGACGTGAGCGTTGCCGGTTCAACCATCGATTCCGGTATCCGCATTTGCGTATCATCCTGCGCGACAGTCACAATTTCAATGGAGCTCTATGGGGCGAAACGTCGGCTTCCATTTTTACAATCCTGAAAAAGAACGGAACGGGTCCGCACACAAGCAGCGCGAACTGTACACTCGGTAACCAACCTATATATAAGCATTCAGTGCAGGCTCCACCCACAAAACCTCACTGAACCCGCCTATTTTAAGGGCTCCAAACCAAATTTCCCGAGAGAAGTCGGTATTGAAAGTTCGTCTCCGCCTTGGCGTTAGGGAAATGAACCGCAGTGTTGAGCCGGCGCACGAATACACATTATCCAGAGTTTTTGGACAGCGGTGTACTTGCAGTTGCAGTATTAGGTTGGCACTGACCTGCAGATATATATAGCCCCCTTTTCCGATTCGTGAATCCTGATGACCTTCCATGTAGCTTTCCTTGTTTTTTTTTTATTATTTACGTGATTAAAAAATGTCACTACATTTATTTTCAACGACGCGCGAAATAGCGAGTACTATATACTCTCCCGGGCAACATTGTGCGGCAATGAAAGGGAAGTATGCACAAGAGCACTCCTCAAAAGAGTGACGTGCTCGCTCGCGTTCATTAAAATGCTGGGAGAAAGAAACGCCATATTTAAAACAGCAGTATAAAACACAATACACTTCCGAGTGTGAAATGTCACTTATTTTTCCGCTTTTATCTTCCGCGTTTGGGCAAATGCGAAACCGTCGCACGTGGAGGTTCTACAACATACGCTTACTCAGTATCTCTTCCGAAAAACCGAAATCGTTGGCAAACGCTGTCATAATACTTGTCGCAGTACATAAAACACGCGTGCAGAAGCTCCTCCCCTGCAGCTTTCGCTTCATTGTTACAGAACGCTGTCTGCGAGTACAAGTAAGTGGGAGTGACCAGTGCAGAAATAAATGGGCCGAGACTTCTCGACGCAGCTGCGCCGGCGATGACTTCCGAATTCTTTGAAAGCAGATGAAAGAAAAAAAGCTTTGCACGCATATTTCTAGCGCGCTAAAGTGGCATAAAAAAAGCACGACTGCGTAAACTGAGACGCAGCCGAAAGCTCGAAACAGAAAAGTTGGCGACAGAAAAAAATTTATAAATAAAAGAAAGGAATAAAAATAGATCTGAAGTGCAGTATCGCAAAACTGCAGAGATTTATGCTCAACTTTCACAATGACGCAGTCAGTGTGGAAAGAATTATAAGTGGACAGACCATAACGATTATCTTACGCTTTTCTTAAGCGGCCGCAGCCGGTGTTGGTTTAAATGAAAAAAAAAAAAAAAAGAGGGGGAGGGTGGGGGGCTCAGACGTTTATAACTACGAGGTGGCCAGAGTCTTGTCACGTACTGCAGCATCGGGATCTTGGTAACTTTAGAAACTAAAGGACGAGTTAAGCGCTGCTTATACCGTCAAATCCGTTACTTACGTTATATATCTACTACAGCCGTTAACGAGACTTTAAACCGGCTTCTTACGTCTGCTGTTTTTATTCACGGTATAAACAGCGAACGGTAACAGCTATAAGGAAAGGAAATTTGCTCCATTAGTTTTTATACGAGCGTTTTAGCCAAGCTTACTGACAACTTGCGGAATATAGCCTCGAAACGCAACGCGGATGTGTCCCCGCAGCTCACACATTTAAACCGCACGACGAAATCACGAAGCTGTCGAACGCGTCTGCGCACCGCCATGCAAGCGTGATCTCGAAACGGGATTTTACGAGTCACCCGCGCGCCGCCGCGTATAATATGGTGAAAAAGGGCGACGAACTAGGCGAAAGCTCACGAGAAGTAGGCGGGTAAACGTGCCGACGACGGCCTTGCAGCATACCTTCCTCCCATTTCCTGGGGCCACGCAAACGGAGCGACGCACTTTGCCCTTGTGTGCCTCGCGGCTCTCGCCGACAGGGCTTATATACATCCCGCACAGCTTACGCGGTGCAGTATTACCGCCGAGTCGACCGCGGAAGTTATAGAGTGCGACTGTCGGAATGTGGAAGAGAAAGAAAACCAACAGGAATGCGAAATGAAAGCGTCGTCGGTGGCCCAGATGGGGAATCCTTGTTGAACCAGCGCCCAAGTGTTGGTTCTCTCTTTTCTCATCCAGGAGCGTATATATTTGCGGAATAGCTAGCGCCGTTGCTCCCAGCGAGCTAGGGGGCGGCGCAAACGAATCGTGGCAGCCTTGTTTAGCATGTCAACGTCTACAAAAGTACGCCGCCGGATAAGAAAAACTGCATGAAACGCTTCAGTTGAAGTAAACAGACTCGACAGAGAGCAGTCAAGTCATTTCGAAGCATAGCTTTCCATCTCTTATCAAAAGTTATCTCACCGTAGAAAAAAAAAAAATTGTGCACCTCAAACGAAAGGTACCGTATGAGAGCCATGTGCTAAAACCTTGTGCTAGGTGGTCAAGAGGCGGTTGATGCCAAAGTGCTCGACACGATCGACTCCTCGAGTTCAGCCAAATGGTCAAAGAAAAAAAAAACGCACGGCGAAGAGAGGCCGCACCGGTGCTTGTTAAAACATCGTTTCATTACCTCGAACTGCACCCATATGTGTCTACACGCGCACACACAAGCGCCTACATGTGTAGCTACACAAGTCCACCCCTGTATAGCTTTCGCTTCATTGTTACAGGAAGCTGTCCGCGAGTACAAGAAAGCGCGGGTGGTCAGTGCAGAAAGAAGGGGGCCGAGATTTTTCGAGGCAGCTGCGCCAGGTGATGACCTACGCATTCCTTGAAATCGTAAAAGCTTTGTACGCATATTTCTAGCGCGCTAAAGTGACATAAGAAAGCACGATTGCGTAAACTGCAAACGAGGCATAGTCGAAAGCTCGAACAGGAAAGTTGGCGACAGAAAAAAAAAAGGCAAACGATAGATCTGAAAGAGAGAGAAAGATATAGATCTGAGGATCTGCAAGATATTTATACTCAACTTTCACAATGACGCAGCCAGTGTGGCAAGAACTATAAGTGGACAGACCATAACGATATACGGCAAACAATACACGGGAGGTGGCGCACATTCCAGAATTAGAGACGAACGATGCTTTCTCGCTCCATTTCTTATAGGTTTTCATTGTGCCGCACACTTCGGCTTACTTCGCTATCGTGCAGGGAAACGACGCGGTCTCGCGGCTAAGCGTGCTGTCAGAAGGTATATGAAAGTAGTATAAGTGGTTGTTTATTTTGAACAAAATGAAGAAAAGGAAAGTAAGATAATTACAGCCTAAAGAAAATGAAGAAAAGGGAAGTAAATAAATTACCGCAGACCGCGCGCTCTGGCACCTGAACGGCAGTCAGCAGTGGGGGTGGGGTTGAGGGAGGAGAGGACGGAAGAGGTGAGACTCGATGCGACGTGTTGACGACCACGTTAACCGCGGCAGCTGACAGCCTGCACTGTTACGCAGCAGGCTCTACGTGTGCGCCACCTTCAATACTTCGCTATTTTGAAAAGGACAGATTATGCGGCTTCGTAGCGAAACTATGAAAGTCGGCGTTCGTCGGCTATATATCTCCGCGTCGTCATGCACGCCTTTCAAGATAACATTTCTGCATGTTCGAAGCAGCTGCTTCCGACCGCGGCGGCCGAACACGAGAGCGTTGGTATAAACGAAGCACGTGCGCACGCAGGCGTCATTGCCGAAACCGGCACGCAGGAATGGCCAGGATTTTCCCGAACATGCGCCTCACACGCGCACTGCCTAAGCTAGACCCCTCGCCCGCGCCCCCTTCCCTGTAAAACAAACACGCGGAATGACTATGGAACAATCAAAACAACGATAAGAGCGAGAATAGATATGCACTCAGCTCCGGCCCACCATCATCAGCGCGCAAGAACGCGCGTTTATCGCGCGCGCACCTCCAGAGCAAATGCCCCCCGCGCGAAGAATCTCGCCCCACTCAGCTCGGCTGGTTCCGCGGACCCCTCTGACGGCACCGGTTTGTCAACACCTCCGCGTCACGTGACCGCAGACACTCGTTACGTGGCCAGCGCGGTGGCTATAGGCCTACGCGGCCCTCCCCCCAGCCCCTTTAGGTATTTTCACGCCGTAGTGTGCCGGAGCAACGAAGTGAGATGGATTTGACACTCGGACATGGAAAGACCATCACCATTTTTTCTCTCCAGGCAAAAGAGGGGGGGCAGGGAGTAAAGCTGATGGCACGCACGGTACGTAGGCCCGCAAAGTGATCTGTCTGCAGAAGCCAACGACCGGCAATTGAAAAAAAGAATTAATGAATAAAAGACAGGGGTAAGATGAGATTAGAGGGAGTACTAATTCGCTCGTCTGCGCACGTTTCGGAACGACAGTGCAAGCTCCATGTTTCGGAAGAAAATGGTGCATCCGCAGCTGGTTTCGACCCGTTTGCCAGCCTGACCTCTCAGCGCGCACTATACATGAACAAGAAAGAAAGAAAGAAAGAAAGAAAGAAAGAAAGAAAGAAAGAAAGAAAGAAAGAAAGAAAGAAAGAAAGAAAGAAAGGGAAACTGGACTGGGTCGATCGTGGCGTTGTCAAACCGTCACTTACGACAACTTTTCTTGTTGGACCTCGAGCGTCGTGCCAAATAATCGGTGCAAAATGAAGTTCACTTGTTCGGATTACTGGCGCCATCTAAAAGAATGTGTCTATATACTAAACGTGGAATTTCGATGACGGGCAGCGAAAACAGCGACCCTTCGATTTTCCGTCTATCATTCCGCACTACGCCGCTCGTTTTCCGACAGATATAACATGGATTGGCATCTGAAACAGAGGGTGTGACGATGTGTCGCCTGGGCGGATAAGATCATTGTAATTCCGCAGGACACAGCGCCGACCGAGATGAGATACCATGGGAAGAATAGCAGCGCAACGTAACGACAAAGAATGAACACAAGGTAAAAAAACACCGCATATCCACGGGGTGAATGGTGATGAGTGGGCGAAGCTCCGGAGGGAATCATCGGTAAACCATGAATCTTCCGTGTAATTCGCCCAGTCTCGCCGCACTAAATCGAACGATTGACTTCCACCAATGACACGCGCCATGTGTGACACCGCCCTTCATTATAATTGCACCATCTCCCGCTTAAGGGGACGCTAGCACAAACGCGTTAGAAAACGTGCAGTACTCTCTAGTAAGGGGGAGAGGCCACAGCGTCTTACGCAGCCGTTTACACATGCCGGAACGTGCACCGCGTTTGCCGAAGCCATCACATGACTGCTGAGAGAGTATAACCCCCGTATTCATAAACGCTCCTTGACTTGAACTTGACTTGCCACCGCCTTCAACGCGTTTCGAACGCGCTGCCCAAGGCGGTGGCAAGTCAAGTTCAAGTCGAGGAGCGTTTATGAATACGGGGGTAAGGCGGGGAGGCCACAGCGTCTTACACCAGCTTCTTACACGGGCCGTAACGCGCTAGCACAAACGCGTTAGAAACGCGCAGTCTTTCGTTAATGTTGGGTATTTATTGTCATCGTGGTGCGTGTGTCCATGTGCGCTTCGTGGCGCAGTGGTTAGCGCCGCGCGTTCGGAAGCGAGGGGTACCTGGTTCGATTCCACGCTACGGACACAACTTTCGGAATTTTTTTTCTCATAAAAGTAGACGTGGCTACCTACTACGACGACGACTACTACTACTACAGAGGAGGGACAGACCCACACCCTAAGGAGCTTCGCCCCTAAAAATTAAAAAAGAAAGGTAGAAAGGAAGGTAAAAGAAGAAAAATAAGGCAGGCGAGATTTCTGAATAGTCTCCCACCTCTTCTGTTACTCCTGCACGGGACGTTTCCCCGCAAGGCAGAAGGCGAATGACGCGGTTACTAAGCATCCACGTGGCGTGCCCTCAGCCAGCGAGGCAAAACAAGAAAAAAAGGTCGCCGAGCGGGACGGAATCGCGACAGGCGAAATGGCAGCTACGCACAAGCACCACCGTTTCCGGGGGGCAAGCACAGCATCATTCGCCGTGCGACGACCACCTGCGCGTCGCATTCACGCGACGCGTCCTATAAACCCGTCCGTCTCGCGCGCGCGCGGCTGCACGCGGCGCAATGCAGCTGCATCGTCGAGGTTGAGCACCGCGCGAGTATAACTTTTGCCAGCTGGAGGAATTCCCGCCGCAGCCAGCGCGTTCGAGGAGCGGGAGGAGGGAAAACGCTTACAAAGGAGATCGCAAGGCCAGCAACATTCGACGATATAGTACCGCGCCAGTCGGTAACAAAAGCACATGGGTATAACACACCAACGGCGAGCGTTAACGAAACAAAGGGGGAGGTTTCGAGTCGTATATACAGATAGGCGAGCGACTTCGCCTGCAGCAGCGTCATCAGCGCGAGGTCGGATATCGACGAGCCGACCGCTGGCGCACGCGAAGAGAAGACAGCTGCTGAGGAGAACAATGTCGACGCACCCCCGGGGTGATCCACTGGCGCGTCAGCGGAAGCGCACGACGGAAACGACACCAGAAACAAAAGAATAAAAAATAGGACATAATCTCGTCGCTGTTACCAGGGGCCGAGATGAAGCGCGCCACAAAAGCACAGTAAGCGAAAACCGCACACAGACATGAAAGAAACCAATATTTATTTGTTTTCTTCTCGCGCATCGACCGCGTGGTACACCGGCTCGCTTTTATTCCACAAAGCAAGAAACCAACCCGTCTTTCACATCTGATTTCAAGGGATAAGGCTGACGACAAAAGACGAGCGACGACGAGCCCGTACAGTATACAAAAACGCGTATCGCCGGGCCACCTCTCTATAGTGGCTTAAAAATGACTTCGGTGAATTACACCAGCTCGTCCACATCCTCCGAAATCTCGACTGTTTGAAAAAGTTCTAAGAGTGGCACTGCCCGCGGAACTAGACGCACTTTAGAGATAAGTGCGAGTCTTACCCGCATTCTTTTCCGCAGTTCATAAACAGCCATAGAACTTTCGGCATATGAAAATATGTAAAGGTCTGTCAGGCCTCAACATCGCAGTTTTGTGTTTACTCTGCGCGTAACTTTATGTAGGGCCATCTATATTATCTAACTGAAAGCCCCTTAATACGCTTTTTTCGGGAATCCAACGTAGTTCAAGTACGCCGAGCTGACCGTTTCATTTGCCCGAGTCATCGCCATGTACAGTGTGCACTTGCGTGCCTAACGTATCGCTTCATGGATGCTAACACTGAAACTGTTCGATAAGAGCGTTTACTTTCCGCGGCGACACAGTGGATAATATGTGGCGTTCTGCCACCAACACGAGGTTGCGGGTCCGGTTCCCTGTTCATGCGTCCGCATTTTGACGGACACGAAATTGAAAACAAATCTGATGTACCACGCTTCGGATGAACCTTAAAGGGACCGACAACCGATCATTAAGGACCTAGTTTTTTTGTGGCGCAACGAAAATCTCACCCTCGGTAGTGTTTGCACCTGCAGCGGTTACTTACAAAAGCGCGTGGATATTTTGTAAGCAGAATTTTTCGATCTGAGCAGCCTCTAAAAAAAGAAAGTCCCTCCTCCAGAAACGCTCAGAAGTGAGAGCGATGTCGATAGCCCACCTCGCTAATTGTGAACCGCCGCCCATCGTTCTGCTTTCACAGGAGTGAGTGCAACTGTGGTTAAGCACCTATATTTTGACCTTCTCAATCACTTTTGAAAATAAAATGCTGGCACAATAAATTTGCGTTGTACAGACCTTTCTTATATTTACACCGCGTTTTCCCCTAAGTACACGCCTACGTCATGACTAGCTGGCCTCCGGCGTCGTTATTCTGGTGATAGACGAACCAACACAACTCGCCGAAAACGAAGGCGAATGCAGCGCATCTTTTCTATACTCACAACAAACAGAGGCTTATCTGCACATCGCAAGTAATAAAATAAAATAAAAAAACCTTACTATAGAAAAATGTGTAGTGCATTTCAATACTAATAAAAACACCGAGAACCACGGTACACTATAGTAGAAGGCGCGATATGTCCCTTATGCACCATGTTGCCGCGTGGGGCGCCAAAAGTAATTTTTAACGACATTTAGTGAGGAATTTAAAAAAATATAATCCTCGTTTAATGAGAAAAAACAGGGCTCGTTGATAGGCTATCTTTCCATCAACGGGGTTATTCACGTTCTGAGCGGTAGTCTGTCCCTTTCAAGAACGCCACTTGGTAAAAAATCATCCAGGCCTCTCGAATATGACATCTCTCATGGCCTATGTGTTGTTGCGAGACGTCACACACCATCCGTCATCAAACAATGCGTCCGGCAAGTATATATATATATATATATATATATATATATATATATATATATATATATAAAAGGTGAAGATTAGAGTGAGTAGACAGGCCGTATACGTCCAGTTACTAATTATGCGCAATGCTGCCTTCGCACCTGCATGACTCGCTGCGCCTACAGAAATAAAACGCGAACAACCAAAGACCAATGCTCATCGCTGCAATGCTTTGCTTTCCTAATTAGCGTCATCCATATACATTGCCGCAAAAAGGCTGACGACGGACGGGAACACCAAGAAGTGCCAGCAACAAAGACGCGGTCGAGCCTTATTGCGACAGTGTATTGGCAAAGCTCGGTCGTTAAAGAAGCAAGAGCAGACTTTCCACACGGCAGACGCGCAACGCGATCAGACACGCATCCTCGGCTTCGCGCCACGCAGGCAGCACATGCATGCAGGTATTGTATAAAGCATATACATCTCTGTCCAATCAGACATGCGTGCGTGGCGGACGATTTCGGCAGCCGCCGCCAAGACCGCACTATATTCTAGGCACTATATATACCGCACACTGCGCAACCGCAACCACGAAAGCCCTTTAGGCGCTGATGCGAGCGCTCAGGACGGGAACACCAAGAAGTGCCAGCAACAAAGACGCGGTCGAGCCTTATTGCGACAGTGTATTGGCAAAGCTCGGTCGTTAAAGAAGCAAGAAGCAGACAGAAACTTTCCACACGGCAGACGCGCAACGCGATCAGACACGCATCCTCGGCTTCGCGCCACGCAGGCAGCACATGCATGCAGGTATGTGTATAAAGCATATACATCTCTGTCCAATCAGACATGCGTGGTGGCGGACGATTTCGGCAGCCGCCGCCAAGACCGCACTATATTCTAGGCACTATATATACCGCACACTGCGCAACCGCAACCACGAAAGCCCTTTAGGCGCTGATGCGAGCGCTCAGAGATCATACATGGCTTGCGCAACACCCCACCTCCCCCTTCCCCTGCAGGTTATCGCTGCTTTCGTAACTAGATTGAGCCCCCCTCCCCCCTCTCCCTCTTCGTGCACAAACATACATCCATACAAAGGAGCAAATCTATAAAGCAGCACTTCATGGCGTTCCAGGCAGTATATATGTATACGTATAGACAGCGCCGTACGGCTTCCAAGGCCGTAATGTAAGGCGCGCCCTCGGGGTATGGGAGGAGGAGAAGGTCAGCTGAGAGCACAGAGAAAGCAAGCACAAAAACGACCGTCCATTTGTGGCGGTGATATTACGCTGCGCGGACGATACCACTATAACCGCCATACTATATGCTGCGCGTCGCTGAGCCAAGCGTCGGAAATTGATTCCGGATCATTCGTGCTCTCCCTTCATTTTTTTTTTTTTTTCTCTAGATCTAGTTCTCTTCCCGCTATCCCCTCAGCGACAAATAAGGCAGCGACGTTCCAATATCTTGAAGATTGCCGACGTTTCTTCATACACACGGGCGGCGTCGATGATGAGCTCCTCCGCCGACTCGGGCGAAGCCCCCCGAGAAAGAGAGACCCCGGAAAGAATCACATGGGACTGTGGAGGCAATATGACGACCGTGGATGCCGGAAAGAGAAAAGCGCGACTCTATAAGCGTGGTCTTTGTTGTATGTATCACGCCGAGTTCAATTAAGAAACAAGGGTCAATCAGTCCCGAACACAGTCCCCAATAACTCGGATGATCATCCACGAGCTCCCCCCTCTGCGCCCAGGGTTCTACGTATATACTACCGATTTCGGCGTTCAACGCGAATGTGTGCGACGAGCTAGAGCACGCAAGGCGAGCCGGTGTCAGATCCCGAAACAACATGCGAGTGGATAAATTTAAGAGAGACCAAAAGAAGAAGATACGAGACGGTGGCCGTTCCGCCGGCGCGTTTCGTAAGTCAGGGAGGCCTACACGTTGCGCCATATGGTTTAAGAGTCAGCATATATAGTCGAGCTTTCGCGAACGCAAACGCTCGTGTCGCGGCCCTCGCGAGCGCTTCGCATACGGCGGCTGCGCGTGCTGGCCGCCACCACGCTGACTACACGCAATAGCGCGCAAACTAATACAAAAGCACGTCATTTGCACGACTATATAGCGCAGTTTTATTAGTGATCTTTAAAAGTTGGTTCCCCGAAACGGTTTTGCGAAACCAAAAACCAAAACTCCTTTGTGCGCATTTGGCGCTCTTTTGGACGTTTGGCCGATATAGCCTCCCCCAATTTTGGATCTCCTGTTTCTAAAACTCACGATATATATATATATATATTATGATAGGTTAGCTCCGCGTCATTTTGAGTGTTTTGCCAGAAGCGTTCTGTGTGATGCTGTTAATATTTAGTCTTTCATAAAGCATAAAACAGTATTATTAGGTTCGCTCGATGTTCTTAACAAGTTTGTGCAGCCCATAATTCACTTCCTTCTGCACATATCAATGTATTCCACTTTGTTATTTGATTGACTCATGTGAATGAATGAATGAATGAATGAATGAATGAATGAATGAATGAATGAATGAATGAATGAATGAATGGCTGTGCGTATACGCACGCACGCTGTACCTGCACAATGAATTTGGACACACAATCAACGGCAACGCCTCGCCGCTTTGGCGCTCGAGCCAAACTGCACGTCCCCGTGCACGACGGCATCCGCGCCCGATGGGAGAGCGGACACAATATATATAGGCTTATATACCATATAATGTCGCGGCTGACGTCAACCGGGGCGAAATGGGCAACGGAGTTGCGCAACAACCAGAGGCCGATTTCCTTTATCGACATGCTTCGGGAGCTATTATATAGTATATCCTCCTAAGCGGATCCGAGCGGGAGCAACGGCTCAGTGACTGCATATTTCAACAGCCCAAAGATGGGATCGTAAAGGGTCTCTGCACCCCCTCATAAAGTATATACCGAAGAAAGACTTTAGCAAAAGCGTCCCGCAGCCTTTCAGGTTCAGTGACGCAGTTGTCTTTGCCGGACATAGCACACCGAGTGTGCTCGAATCGACCACATTGCCACTTTTAAACATTTCCGGTTCGCCAGTTTTTTCACTATACACTTCGCATCGCGATGAAAATAAAACAAAGGCGGAAAGGGAGGGTACCGCACATGCGCACTGACAGCTTGGAGTACGCTGCGTTGACTTGTTCAAAAGCGTCGCGCGGATAAACGGCGCACGAGTGATTCGTTCATGCGCTCTGCAGCGTGCACGTCATGCACAGTGTGCAGCGAGTTGGATTCACTCTGCGAGGAAACTCTGCCGCACCACTTTGGCGCAGTGACACAGGTGCAGAAGCTCCGCCCTTGAAGCTTCCATTGCCAGCAGAGAGTTGTCTGCGAGTATGACCAAAAAAAAAAAAAAAAAGACGCTTAAGGCCACTAATCGACGCGGCTTCGTCGGCCGGATATCGCTGACAAACAAGCCAGATCCGCCGCAGGAGAATCGTTTGCCCGCCGCTTCCCTAACGAGCAAATTAACATGCGTGTATACGACGAGACAAACTGACACGGCGAAGTCGTCTCCAGCGAATGGGCAAATTACGCCGCGTATGCACACGGAGACTATATAGGAAACAAGTCGCGCCGCCCCTCTTATTATTATTATTATTTTTTATCTGTGTCCCCGCCACTTCGTCTGTTTCTGACTTCCTGTTATTTTATGCCTCTTCCCGCCGTGAATCGCGCTCGAGAGCCATCAGGGAGAGTGCAGGCGCGCGCCAAGCTCGATACACGCACACAAGCTGCAATACAAACGGTGACGGTACACGGCCGAGAAGCCGAAGAAGCGCGCTCGCTCGCTCGCGCTTGGCTCGAGAGCCTGAACGCCGCTTCAGGAAGGCACGCTAATTACGCCTGCACCCTCTCTCGGCTCTCGACAGCGGGACCGAAAAAAGCGAGTCGGAGCGCCTCATTTGTCGAAGTCAATTCGATCGGGCTCGAAACGGGCTGCATTCCTTCCCTTTCCGCCTCGTGTGCTTCAGGGACCACCGCAGAAGCGCGAAACGCGCCCGCTTAGTATATACCGTGCGCTTCTGGTCATTCTCAATCGTGAATGCCAAGCGGCAATGTAACACAACACAATGGACAGATAATATACCTACTTGCATGCGGGTGTAATTCCGCCACTAGAGGAAGGGAAAGCGCTCGAAATGTGACCGAACAGCATTCTTGAAGTGCAGTTGTGTTCTGTTTGCACGCGGTTCTGAAGCCGCTGACACAGCCGGTGGTATAGGAAGACTCAACGCGCGGCTGGGACTCGGGGTGCACGTTGCCGTGGCCCGGTAACTCCTTGCAAATGACATTACCATCTGACAAATAAAAAAAAATAAAAAAGCAAAAAAAAAAAAACGATTTCCTCTCCCTCTCGCTGCAAATTACACGTACGTGCTAGAACCAAGCAAACGCATACACACGTAAAATGCACGAATAACCAACGAGCGGTTGAAGAATCGCTCCTATGGGATTTAGCTGTCGGCAGCGACAGGCACTCTACAGATGCGATATACGAGAGCTTGGGGACAGCGACACGAGACGATCGAACGCTCTGATTGCGCTATGCTGTGTCAACGCGTCACGTCCCTGTCCCCTGGTGCTCGTAGAGCATCACGTCTAACCAACAAGCCTAACGTAATGTGTCGATACTGTCGATCCCGTGCGACGCTATTTACCGGAATACCCTGCCGACACTCGACCGAGGTTGAGCGCTTCCATCGCCCCCGCGCGTCTCCGAATAGTCACGGCACGCTAATTACAATGAATGCGCTGCGAATATGAGAAGCCGAAGACAGCAGAATGTGCCTCGCGCAGCTTATCGATAAGAGTGTCAAGGGGAAAAGAAACCATAAAAACCACGACCTGATATGGCTAACCAAAAGACATGGTTAGGGCGGCTAGAGAAGTCTAGCCACTCTAACAAGGTAATCGAAGCAGTATCTACGCCATGCCAAGCGCTGCGTTTCTGACATCCCACAGCTATAGGGCTAAGGGCATGTGCCGAAAGCGGCCCTCGTTGTTGCGTAGTACATAAACTGTGCAGCCGGGCAAGGGCCCGTTCCCCCGACCGGGAAGATATCGTTTAAGTTTCCAACCCAGCTCAGGATATAGCGCGAAATCGACGCCAGACGCATGGTATACGCATGACCAGAAGCATCTAAACGAACTACGGGCTATTATACCGGCAACACAGAACGCGGCGGCAGCTATATAACTCTAGATTTTACCAGTCACAGATCAATCCCCCCTCCCCGAAGAGCTTCAATGGCAGGAGCCTCCATTGTGCCCAAGTTCTCATTGTGCTCTTTGTGTAAACGTCAAAAAGACGGGGCAGATAAGAAGTGCGCGCGTACCCATGATTAAAAAAAAAAAAAAAAAAAAAGACTACCACCAAGCTTCGGCTCTACACGGGACATTCACTCAAAGGGCTGAGTGACCACTCTCCAAGAGAGCGTGTCGAGCGTTAACCCTACTGAACTATCGCGCTAATATACTACGAAAAAAAAAAAAAGAGAGAGAACTCCAGAAAAAGCTTGCTCCGCATTCTGCCCATACAAGGCGGCGTCTCGTCCGAAAGCCGTTTAAGCGCGCGCCCAAAAGACATGGTCAAGAGCGCATAAAACCAACGAAAAGAAGTGGCTTAGGTAAAGAGAGACAGAGGAAAACGAGCAGCGCGTATGGATGCCGCGAGGTGCGAGTAGGGATCAGCACACGCTCAAAGCGCATAGCGACGAGCCTCCACCCACAGCCTGAAACAGCGATCACGACGCCAAAGAAATGTTCTTTGGCTCAGCGGCTCTGGTACGCAGAAAGTGCGACGTAAGCGAAGCTCAGGGTAAAGGATCCGCCGAAAGCTGCTCATCTCCCGGAAAGGAACTCACTCGTTTTCGGAGAATGGATTGAAAAAGAACTTAACTCAATCGTGGCTACGAGTCTGCACTTATCGGATAAACGAAAAACAATAAGGAAAGGGAACACACATGCCCGCGCATACGATACCGTGGTCCGGTTAAGAGAAATCCGGAAGATTAGAGCGGTGCGTTTAAGAGACTGGTTATATAGGATAAACATGGCGGCTGATAGGTTGGTTCGGGGCGAGTGCAACTGCCAAGCGAATGCCACGAAAAATTGCATCAGCGCGAAAAACGCATCAGCATACAAGTACAGAGTCGTGTCAGATATGCTTACAACAGGGAACTGAATTTCCTGAGCAGGCCAGCATGCACACGAGGTCTGTACGAGAGCGCAGACTATTCGCCCCTGCAATACATCGATTGAAGTTCGATTACATAGAGAGAGAATACCATACTAATATTATGGCGGGAGGCCTATTTGGGGAAGTGAGTGGGGAAGGGAAATCGGGCTGTGTGGCTCCCTACGGAAGCTTCGCATGCGAAATCCACAGTGAGTTCTCATTTTAACGTTCTCGCTTACGTTCTCCTCTTGCCAATACATGGTTTGCTGTGAACAAAATGTACAGCTGCGCTTTCTTTTCTCCAATCAACAAAATAAACCAGCGGACGCAAGCTTAACTACGGCCGGTATAACGTAAAACCATAGTAAAACTATTATTCCAATCTGTTCTTATTCCAAATCGGCCACTAGCCCTCCGTGATAGGCCAAAACCCCTCCAGCTCTGCCCATATGGGCAGACCTGCAGCCGTTTTGACCTATCACGGAGAGCTAATGGCCGTTTCGAAATAATAACAGACGGGAATAGTTTTACGTTATATCGGCCTACGTATGTAAACAACCACACAACGAGACAATGAATAAACGTGCGACTGAGCGGACAAACGCTTTGCCGCAACATACTAGCCGTTGTTCCACCGACGAAAGGGAGTTGTAACGAGACCACGCGTAAACAGAGCGTGCAGCCCATCTGCCCGCAGCGCGGACACCGGGAAGAGCGGCGACCTTGAGCCGTCGTGACACGCGCCGCGGGCACACAGCGTGCGACAGTTTCCGACAGCCGGGCCGCGCTCGCCTCGTGACCCAACCGGGCCAACGGGCCTCAATGTGTCCACGAGCTGCGGACGTGCGCTCTGCGGGCAGCGAGGCCGGTGCCGGGAACGCACGGCGGAGAGTGCGTCGCGCGCCTATCACGCGCGCGGCGCATTCACAACACGGGCGACGGGTTGTCGGAGAGGGCCAAACACGATCGCGGCGTCGAGTACGCTCGCAAGCACAGAACGCCGAATCGATAACTTCGGCAGGACCCTCGTGATTAACAGTTACGTCCTAGTAGGATACTTTAGTCTACTCGGGTACAGTGACTCGTCGGCGCGAGGAAGGTACAGGTCAAACGACCACGAGACACGACACGACGCAGTGTCCTGTGTCGATCGTGTCCTTCACAAGTTGTTAGCCCCATCTTTCGGCGAATTTTTTTTTCTTTACTTCGCTACCCTTCGAAGTGGCTGAACAACGATATGGCGTTCTGCTGCGGGGCACTAGGTCACGGGATCGATTCCCGGCAGCGACGGCCGATGCCGATGGCTACAGTATGCAAAAACGCTCGTGTATACTTAGATTTGCGTGCACATCGAAGAAGTCGAGATTGTGCAACTCAATCATCCGCCTTGCAGTGCGGCGTCCCACTAGCCGCAGCTTCTGGACGCTAAACACCACAATTTTGCACTCCAATTTCCTGCCTCAATACATATGCAAACAACTAGTCCAAAATAGAAAACGCGAAATAGAAAATCGTCCAGATCCAACGCCCATTTTGTAATTTGATGTAAAGCGAAGCTTACGTGAAGAAGTTCATTAAAACGTATAAAATTGTTTACTTTCCGGACCACATTTTGCAGCATATCAATTACGTACCTGGCGGGCAAGACGCGGAGAGTATACATTGCAAGCCTTTAGACAAACTCTTCATGGAATCATTACGAAACGCGTTTTTCTTTACAAGCCCACCGCGCTTCACATCTCGTGGCATTTTGCCGGAAGTAGAGGAATGGAACAGCTACAGGCGGCCATTCCTGAAACGGGAATTGGCTCGGACTTTCCAACTCCACGAAATAGCAAGGAATGAAACGATGCCATTCCCTCATCCGACGGAATGGAATTACCGCGGCAGGCAATGCCCTCATCACCCATGTCCGTCGTACCTCACGCAACGTCCCCTCAAACGCCGTGGTACCAGCACGCGCCCGCAACTTTGTGTATCAGCAGATTGGTTTTTTTTTTTTTTTTTTTTTTTTTTTTTTTTTTTTTTTTTTTGCACGCACTGCTGGCGACTGGGACGATCTTCCCATCCATATCGCCCTGATGACCTAACGGAACGTACCTCCATTGCGCTCTCCAATATGCCGACGCTTCAAGCGTACCTGATGCGCGTACTTCCGCCGTGCTTTGTCACACACCCATCGTGTAATTAAAGTCCCCAGCAAGGGAAACCTTGAGGCCTCACCGATAAATTAATACATAAACTGACAGCCACACTCCGCAACTGTGGTAGCCACGGTCAGCAACGTTTTGGACGGCTCGCAAACAAAGGCCGGTGTGACGCAGGGATGAGACTTCAGCGAACATTCGTGCACCGCCAGTATACAACGAGTCCTCCTCACAAGGCTTCACCGCAAGCGTGCCGCGGGCTCTTCCGGAGACAAGGCGGCGGCGGCGGCGCGGAAAGCAGTTGGAGGTGAAGATGTCGCCCTGCAACGACACGGCGTGCGCGCGCCACACACGCGGACAGTCGGAAGTCCTTGACATAAATCACGACGACGAACGACCGAACCAACTCGCGCAAGAGAGCGCGAAGCCTGCCCAGGTGCTGTGCAACTATGTGCAATGGGCTCGTTGCGCCACGCGGGCGACACACGAACCGGGGAAACGGGCTCTAACCGTCGAGGCGCGCGCGTTAAGACGCTAACCGAGGAATGCAACGCATGCAAGCGTGGTTCCCTCGTGACGGGGGCGAGGTAGGATCATGTCGCGCACAAGCGGATGACGGAAAAGGTCGATGTGAGAACGTGGCGAGCCGTTCAGAGCGCCCTAAACTATACTTACCACGACAGCGTGTCCTCGAACAAGTTTCCGAGGAAGGTGAAAGCGTCGCCAAGTCATGACGCAGAAGGTGGTCACGTGGGAGTAGGACATCGGCCACGTTTTGGCGTTCGCTTCTGTTCGCTTGATTTTGTCATAGCTTTGTCATGCTGCTACTCACGTGACCACCTTCTGCGTAATGAGTTTAAGATATGCAGCTCCTAAGAAACGAAACCGAAACTGGTCAGTATAGGAAAGCTATCGTAGTAAATCATTTAGGGCGCTCCGAGGCTTGCCCATATTTTTTCTAAGGTTTCGAGATCCAGGGCCTTTAATTTGACACAGGGATACAACGAAAGGTCGGGAAAAGTCCGCATGTCCATGAAAATCCAATACGTATGTTCCTACGCATCCATTGTATGTCATGTCAATTTCTGGCTATGCCGCGGATTCGATAACCACGAACAAGTTCGGGCAATCTACCTTCCAGAGAACCGAGGGGAAAAAAAAAAAAAGCGCTTAGTTGCTTTTCTACTTTGATGTGCACGGCGGCCGCAATAGTGGCGCTAAATACGTTCCATCATCATTGATCAAATACGTTTGAATGCCGCACGCGGCCTTAAGTCACCGTTTCATGGCTTTTACTGATCCGGCAACATTTTTATACCAACCAATGTTTTATGGCGCTTTGTGGGTTACAACCGAAAAGTTTAACGTACAACACCCGCGCGAAGTGTAAGTAAATTAATCCAAAAGACAACGAAGCCAAGGAAACCATTGGTGCATTTCTTTTTTCATTTCGGATATAAAATTATATCCGAAATGAAAGGAATAAAATGCACATATGGCTTCCTTGGCTTCACAATTTCGTGAATGTGTCTTAAATTTGCGGTGAAGCTTTGCATCTCTCATTTAAAAAACAAAGGTAGGAATTTTCCTTTTCCTTCATTCAGAATGTGATGCTTATGGCAAAAATAACCCTACTACCATTTTATACCTAAACTTCAACATTAAAACGGTTACTTTCCCTCTGCTTTCCTTGGCTGCCACTCTGCTTAAGAGTGTGCCAATATTCGACAGTTTCAAATTACGAATCGAATAGGTCTTATCCGATTCGTAAATGCGAAAATTTTTAAATACCTTTCGAAGATTTCAATAACGTCACCTGCGCTTAATTAAACATTAAATTGAGGCAAAAAGTAAGGTAAATGTTCACCCCCGCAGGCATATTATAGACATAAAACACGAGAACTTGCGTATTGAAGCAGGCGACGTCGCTTCAGGTAGCCATACTTCACTGGCTTTACAGCGATCGCTCGCACTCTCTGAAGAGTCCTATTCATGCGAAGAAACAACTTGTTTGCTCCTAATGCTCTATTTCGGCTTTTATTAAACAACGCTTTATAAAAGCATGCTATGTAATGACAAAAAAACTTGCTAACTTTAGGAATACTAAGACATGAACATCGTTTATTTATATTAGTTGTGATAACGGCTGTTCGTTATTCGAAAACTATTCGATATTCAATTCACTTCTGGCAATATTCGATTAATTCGTAATCGATCCCGTCTCAAAAATCACTATTTGCACACCTTTCTGCTTCATGTGGACGTAGCTAAAAAAACTAGGCCTTTGTTCCCACGACTCTTATTCTCTCTGTTATAAATTATTCATCAAGTGCAGTGAGGCATATACAGACAATATATATGCAAATGAGTATTGGGAACACTAAGTGTTAGCGTCATTATATACATACGAACGGAACTCCGCCCGGCATTTCGAGTGGAGAACACGCCTGAGGAAGAGTAAAAACTTCTTCCAAGTTCTCGTGATTTGTAGATTTTTAAATATTTTTTTAGTGGACGAGCATTTCTATTTACCCGTAAAAATGGAGCGCACGCACCAAAAGTTGATTAGTATTACAGGAAAACAACTAGCTGTCGAAAACTACCTAGCTGTTATAAGGTGTTCGAAACCGAAATTTGCGAGTCCTACGTAATAAAGATGTACGAAAAAAACAAAACTGAAAAAAAAAATCTACTTCCGCATATTGAATACAATACCGAATGTTTCCAATTTCAAGAAAAAAGTGAATTATTAAGATGAAATCCGGCAGTCAAAGGTTTACGTTATTTGAGATGTCTGATGCCGCTAACTGGATGTCAGACCAATTTGAGAAGCTTGTAAATGAGAAGCATAATCTCTGATGCACCATGACAACGACTAATGAAGCAAAGAAACAGCTCCTCGCCAGATGCTCGTTGAAAAAGTTCAGTGCAATACTAGAGCACCGCGCATGTTCATAAGGACCCTAAACACATACATGCCAAACCCTCCCGAATTTTGTGATTGTTTTCCGTAAATTTTACGAATTTTGCTCGTTCACCGATTTTACGAATGTTGCGTCAAGTTTTACAAAAATAAAATATTCTGCTTAAGAAAAAGTTTTAAAGGTGTCGCAAAAAAAATGCATACAATAAAGAAATGTGGATCTTATCTTGTTTGCTCTTTTGCGGCAGCAGAAAACGCCATATATTAGAGGGCTGCTCGTTTCGAGCAAGTTTATTCAGACAAGTTCGTGAAGCAGGTGAAATTAGCAACAGCAAAGTCGCTTAAAAAGGTCACTCTGGTCTAAAAATAGTGGGTTGCTTTTCAGTTTCTACTGTGTTCCGAGTTTCTCGATACAATATTTAATAAAGTGCGTATATACTCCACAGAATGAGTGTTCTCAGTGCAATCTTTAATAAAAATGAATGCTATCACCACCCCCTTCGCGACATGTGCGGAAATATACCTTAAGTAAAATGTTCTTTCCTGAATCTCATTTTAATTTTTAACTAGGGCAAATTATTACGGTCAAATAGACTTAGGGACAGCTTAAGCGAGAAACCAGAGTTCTGAAATTAAACATACGCGACTGTGTAGAGAGTTTATTGGATTCAAGCACACCGAGAAGGTAATTAGGCTATTTCAGGACGATGTTTCGTGTAGGATAGTAGCGTGCGAAATGTACGCACAGCGACAGCACTTAATTGTAGGCTATGTGAACAGAAGATAAAGAAAAACTCTACAAGTACGATCGATAGTTTTGGAGACAGCAAAAAAAAAAAAAAAGTATAAGTGGCATTTACACCTTTTTTTTCTGTAAAAAAGAAACAGAAAAAGCTCTTAATGAAGTAAAATAGCTCACGACGTCATAGCTCGGTTTCGCAGTCAGTCCAGCCTCCAAGACCTCGATCTTGGATCGCGAGTAAGTCGTACTCGCGAAAGGAACAGGCAGGAAATCATTGCCAGATAAGCCAGCAGTTTATCCAAAGATACATGCGCTACAGTGACGATAGGGTAACAACGGCAGTTATAGATGGTATCGGCGCGCAGAGAAAGCGACAATAAACAAGACGACGGGATCACGCTGAGTGCAAACCTAAAGTTGCACACCGTTTTAATTTCTTACCAACAGCGTTGCCGTGACGACTGCCAGTACGGTAAGGACGGGGACGTTTGTTACCCCCGTGCGAAACCATACTTGCCTTCCCGCTGCCGATATTGGAGGGCTCCGATAAACTAACCACCGTTTTTTTTTTTTTTTTTTTTTTTTTTTTCTTTCTTTTTAACGTGAACCCAAGCACGGCACGAGAGCGTTGTTGCGGCGGAATGCGGCCGCCAGGGTCAGGAATTCAGCCTGTGACCGCTTATCCTACAACAAACTACCGTAAACAGAACAGGTCACATACGTGCTTCTAATTGCATTCATAACTGAAACCAAACTTCCAGCGGCATAGACGGGCAGCTCGACGTGTGAGCGTCCGTCTCGTTCCCGTGCATGCCTCGGTTGGCAGAGGTAAAAACCCATTCATAAGTGAAAATTTCATGGAACGCTGCAGCTCGACTGTTGTTTACGTTGTGTTACGCATGATAGTGGAGGACGCAGAAGGACGCCATACGTGCTGCTGTGGAGGTCATGAAATGGGACGAGAAATAAAAGATCGTCTAGCGCTACTGCAAGTTTCGCGAAAACAGATCGACCGCGAATGCAGGTGCTTTCAGGCACCGAAGCTTTGCCCGACTTCGCACAAGTCACACTCGAGCGATCAATAGCAGCAATACTTGATCTGCCTTGCACGACGAACTAGTGAGTGGTTTTTCAATGCTAACAGTCGCTTCTTCACCTTACGAGCGCATCGCCGTCAACCGAAGCAGGAGCGATGCGAAAACCGGCCGCGGCACAACAGCAGCGCAAGGGCTGCAATCGCTGTGCCGCCCGCAGCAAGGGCGTACTTCAGGGCTGGCGGGCGGTGCACTTCAGGGTGCAACCACACGTTTAGCAGCACGGCGGTCAAGGGGAAACGCGAAGAGAGGTGTGCCCCGAACAAAGTTGTCCCTAATCCGTACGCACAGGCTGTTTTCATATAAAAATCTAGGCCTAAAGACGCAGGTTGTCCTCGCTCGAAAAACGTCGACCCAAAGCTGCTAGACGCCCCGGAAAAAACAAAGTACTACACATAAAATGTGAACCGGCGTCGAAGGCGGCGGTACAGTAAGAACGAAATAATCTGTACGGAAGGAACCGGCTTCTCGGAAAGCGATACGAAACGAGGAGGTGCGTCAAAGCCGAGACGGTACTCACGGTGTGGTTGACACCCCACATAAAAACACTGAGCAGCGGCTCGTTGGCTCGGAAGAGTTTTGCCTTCTGATGCTTAGGCTTGAAGTGCTTCTTTTTCAGGCGGCTGCTGCCCTTTGTGGTGAGTCCAGACGCTATCCCAGACATCTTGGCTTCGCTAGAGCGGTTCCGCACCGAAACACACAAGAAATCGCGCGGACACTGGTGCAAAAGATCGACTGATACTACCGAGACATCCTCCTAGGTGCTGTCGATGCGGTCTCTAATGGCTCCTGGCAATGACATTTCCCAGCAAGCTCCGCTAGAACACGTGATACAATTGCTTCAATAAATTGTTAGGAGATGGCGCCACCAATCAACACCGCTTGCTGTTTCGGTTTCGTTTCAGACTGCCGCATCGCCCTTACCGCCCGTGCCGGCGGAAATTGCCACTAAATACGGCTTAAAATTCCTTTCGCAGAAGTTCTGGTTTAGCCTACTCTCGTCTCAAAGCTTACCTTCGTAAATAAAAAAAGCACGGGCTTTCGCGTATGCGAAACGTCTTCTTGGGAGACTGCGACGAAACCATTTGTATTTGTGCGTGCGCGGCGCGCGCTCGTGTGTGTGTGTGTGTGTGTGTGTGTGTGTGTGTGTGTGTGTGTGTGTGTGTGTGTGTGTGTGTGTGTGTGTGTGTGTGTGTGTGTGTGCGTGTGCGCGTGTGCGGTGTGCGCGTGTGCGTGTGTGTGTGTGTGTGTGTGTGTGTGTGTGTGTGTGTGTGTGTGTGTGTGTGTGTGTGTGTGTGTGTGTGTGTGTGTGTGTGTGTGTGTGTGTGTGTGTGTGTGCAGATAATTCATTTGGCGAGAACATTGTAGATCAACAGTGAAGTCTAGTGGTGTCCACTGAACGGTGTAGGGATGTCCAAATCCACGCCCCAGCGGCAGCTCCGTTGGATTAACAGAAACTAATATTCCCGAAGGCTAATCGTTTGCTGACTGGTTGCGCCGGAAGTAATTGCCGAGGCGATGGATCCTAATCAATTAAAACAAAAACAGCATGGCGCATCTTTTGAGACATTTAAAACGAGAATAACACACATTAACGCTCACTAAGCATTCCGTTAAATATATGCAATAGCACAGAATAACAGAGCGCCAGCGACGCATAGCCTGACATAAATTACAGATTACATGCTGACAGAAAATTAAACTGCAGTAAATTACTGAAATAATGAATAAGTAATTATTCGTAGATATTATAAAGCAATTAGACCACATTAAGGTGCTAATTATCAATCAAACCGCCCTGCCCTTTTCGACATTATAAAGAGAAATTCAGGGTGGCAGGAATTATTTAAGTGGTAAACTAAACATTTGCCCGCAGCAAAATGACCAAATATGAACCGAAAAGAGTGTCGGAATGCATTAGCGAAATGAGGTCTTGGCAGCTGCTTGTGAGTTAATTCCTTTTGAAACAGGTAAACTTATATTTAAAAATGACGATCCTGTCGATCATGACAAAAATCGCGGAAGTTGTTATCATCCCTTCGAAGAATAATTTTGCTGTGGCGTGTACATTTTCTGTAGACTCAAATTTATTTTATTGTGTGCCTCAGTACGGAATGCCCGCTTCCGTCAGAATGTATCTGTAGTATTCGTGTGGTGGGCCTTCCAGACCCAGTGGGTAGCTGATATTTTCGTGTCACTTCTGGAGCTCTATCTCGGTCAGACTGAGGCCACAGTGCAGACCTGTACACGTTAAAAAAAAAAGAAATTACAGATTAACAGTAACAACAGATTACAGCAGAATATTACTTCATTAAAGACGTAATTGAATACATTCACCAATTTCTCTCCCGCGAAAGTAATTTAGCACTCACTAAAAATTAATCGATTACTTTTACGTCCCTTTCCATTTATCAATATTGCACAAGTACAATGAATAGAGCGAGCTAATTTCGCTCTTTCGGTACTTCATCTGCAGTCCTTCGCACATTGTTTATCTTCACTAACAATTGATTAAAAAAATTCATCGGTCATCGTCCCTCGTTTTCTTCTGAGGACGTAAGTAGCGATACTGGCTAGAGATTGTGATTGTCGATGGGACAGAGAAAAGGAATGGGTTTGTGCAGCGCATTAGCTGTCTCTCGATAGGAGGGCACCTCAACCACGCTGCACTGGGGGTGAGGAATGGAGGAAAGTAAAGAAGTTAGGTGAAGTCAACACAGCACCATGTCATAAAAACTCGTTTGATGTGTGTTCTGGAGGGATGGACGGTATTACATCGTACAAACGCACCGGACGTCGAAATTAGCGAACAAAGGACGGGAACTGTGAGAGCGAAATGCCCATAGAAACAGTCAAGTCTAAACTCGCTGAACACGAGGGTTCTGACGTGGTGGAGCTAATACCGCGTATAAAATATTCAGTTACTCTAATAGAAACTAGGGTGCCTTGGACGCCTCGATATCCTCTTCGCCCGTCGAGGGGGAGGAAGGCCGCATTAAGGCACCGTAATAGAAACGGGGAACCATCGCGCGATGAAAAATGCGGTGCCCACAATGCAAGTCGCGCTACCTTCCGTTAAGATGAGGAAACAAACAAATATTGAGCGCCGGGCTTGCCTGTCGGAACCACGTGGTCTGAATACCCGCGTCCACGAGACTGCTGCATGGCATCATTGCAGGCGTTCTACAAGAGTCCTTCTATACTTTGGTTCTACAGTAGTTAGTCACCGCCAAATTCAAGTGATCGAAGCTGCGTACCTCTTTATAGCTTGACTCGTTAATGAAGTGTAACTGGTTACATGCAATTTGTTACTAAACAAAGTATTTGAATTGCAATGAGCGTTACGGAGTAAGAAATTCGAACCATCAATTGAAGAACTACCAAACATGTAGTTGATTAAAAGTAATTAATTACATGTAATTTGTTACGTGCAAGTATGTCACAGAGCCATCATTCTATCTGTACTGTGAAATAAGGAGCAGGCATCGAGTAGGCATCGACATTTATGGACCTTTGCCAACCACATCAGACGGCAACCGCTGGGCAATCGTGGCCATCGACCATCTTACGGGCTATGCGGAAGCTTCCCCTTTGTCCAGCGCTTCTGCACGTGACGTCGCCTGGTTTCTCCTGCGCCACATCATCCTTCGCCACGAAGCTCCCAGGGAATTACTCAGTGACAGAGGCCACGTCTTCCTCTCCGACGTCATCGAGGCTCTCCTCAAAGAATGCCGCATCATTCATCGCACCACTACTGCATACCATCCGCAGACTAATGGCATGACCGAGCGCTTTAATCGAACTCTTAAGTGACATGCTGGCCATGTACGTTGCATCCGACCAAACCAAATGGGACCATGTTCTACCATTTCTGACTTACGCTTATAATACCGCCACGCAGACGACCACGGGATTTTCGCCCTTCTTTCTCCTGTACGGACGCGAACCTTTTTCCACAATGGACACTATCCTTCCGTACCGCCCTGACAACACAGAAACCACTACCTTGTCTGAAGCTGCTGCACACGCAGAAGAGTGTCGCAAGCTATGCCGTATATTTACGTCAGAAGACCAGCAACAGCCAGAAGCACCATCGAGAAATTTCCCATGCTCCTGCATCCTATGCTCCTGGCTCGCTAGTGTGGCTTTGAGTTCCAGCCCCTACCCCTGGACTGTCACCGAAACTCGCCTCGAAGTACCACGGCCCCTACCGCGTGATCAAGCAAACGTCTCCAGTGAACTATATCGTGGAACCGCTCGAGCTATCTTTGGATCATCGCCGTCGAGGACGCGACATTGTGCATGTCCAGCGTCTCAAGCCGTACTATGATCCGCTTGTCTTGTCCTACCCCTAGGTCACCGGGACGGCTTCTTTTTGCGCGGGGGAGATAACTGTACTGTGAAATAAGGAGCAGTGGGGATGTGTCTGTGAGAGAGAACGACGAGAGAGATAAGCCTTGTGTCGTGCTCGATCGGCTGTGCTACCTCTCGCTGCTTTATCGTTCTAGTCGCGAACGTTGACTTCCCCAAGTGCTTCGTAACATATCAACTAAAGGGAATCGATCAATCAATCAATCAATCAATCAATCAATCAATCTAGCCTCAACAATTATTGCTTTACCCTATGGGTTAATTGTTGTCTTGCACCTCTGTTATGTAATATTTTCTTGGCTAACATAGATCGCACTCTTCAGTTTCTGTTTCACGACAGGATTTTCCTCAATGCTTTTAGATATATTGACTACTTTTATATTCGTTTTAAAAATAGTCTGGTTAACAATAGTTTGTGAAAGGACTGTGATTTTACCCATGAGAATTCTACTAAACATAATTTAGACACTTTTTAGCAACATGCGTAGTGCGTGTTCTTTACACAAGGTGGTGAAGGGAGCAATGCTGCCCGTTGCTTTAGCCTGCTCTCGTCAAATCTTGTCAATTTTAATCCTGATATTCTTGATACGTCTTGCTCCACATAGGGGCTCCATGGCACATTTTTGGACCTAATTTGACGTAGGTTTGATATAGCGCGTACGGACAGCGTCTCTGATTTTCTCTGTTAAGATAACGCACCTATAACAAGTAGTTAAAGGTTGATTAGGGAATTTCAGTTAATCAACGGGTTCATTTCTACGTGTCACCCGTCCCCGAAATCTACAACCGATGGCCCCATGACTTTCAGGAGAGCTTGCATGGTTTTAAGAGGAAGGTTTGGCTCTGGCCCAACTATACGATGCCACCAATTCAAAACATGCATGTAAAACGTAGAAATGCTTTTATGAGATAACACCTTGGTCGATTTTAATTAAATGTCTTGCATTTCATAGAGACAGTTAAATCTTAGTGACTGTTGAAGCTGAATTTTGATTTAAGCCTTGAATTTAAAAATAGATTGCCAAAAATGAGTAAGATAAAAAAAAAAACCTTGATGCACGAAGTTTACAAATCCGTAACTGCACCAAAAACAGATATCGCAGTTCCGTAAACTGCATCCGTTAGAACATTCAAAGGACACAAATTTGATTATCAATTTATATCTGACGTGAATTTAGGTACAATGTTTACAAAGTCTTTGCAAAAGTCCTATTTAATTGTGTATTTAAGAGTCATACGTAATAATGAATTCTGTCTGCTTTAGATGTACTATTAAATGCAATTTACAGAATTGTGATATAATTTTTCATTGCCGAGTTTCAGAGGTGTAAATCTGATAGTTTCATTTCCTGAAAACTAAAAAATCCGCTTCCAAGAGTCCCTAGATTTGAACTTTCTAATGCATCAAACCTCCTCCAATTGTGTTCTTTCTCTGTTAAATCTAAGGTATTGTGCCTTAGCTACACGTCAACCAACCATCCAAGCAGAAAGTTATCTATACCTTTGTTATGGATCACCATCATCATCATCAGCCTATATTTATGTCCACTGCAGGACGCAGGCATCTCCCTGTGATCTCCAATTACCCCTGTCTTGCGCTAGCTGATTGTTATGTATAGATATGTATTACTTCATGCGAAATTCTGCAATCAGGCTTTCTCACATTGTCCAAATGCCCCCCCACAGGATAGATGACATCATTCTGACAGCGCTGACGAATAAGCTGGCGCTATCGTGCAAAAAATCAAGGGTGCAGCAAGCTAGGAACAGAGGATGGCAAATATAGTGTTATCATATCCTGCGCTTACGCCCCATACCTGCTACTATTATTAATTATAATAAAAGAACAACGACGTCCGTAATATTTGGTGCGGCAATAGAGATATGCGGAGAAGCGCACTTCTAAAAGTTCTCCTTAGCCCTTGGTGGAAGCTTCACCACTTGGTTGGTGGGCAATGCGGTGCGACCATAGCGAGGCAAATATACTAGTTTGCCCAGATACTGATAGGTGGCGCCATGTCACAATGCTGGCCGGAAATCTTCTCTATAACATTGTTGAGGTCTTGCGAGCAGGGTATCAAACCGGTACTGAACCGAAAACCGAAAAAGAAAACGTTGTTATTGCCCGAACCAAACCTGAGCAGGAACGTTACCGAAAGGAATTACAATTTTGGGGTTTTACGTGCCAAAACCACGATCTGATTATGAGGCACGCCGTAGTGGGGGACTCCTGAAATTTGGACCACCTGGGGTTCTTTAACGTGCACGTAAATCTAAGTACACGAGCGTTTTCGCATTTCGCCCCCATCGAAATGCGGCCGCCGTGGTTACCGAAAGGAATAAATGAAGGCTTTCTGTTCAGGCCCTCTGTAGCTTTTCATCCGTGTATTGTGTCTTGTGGCTCAACCTTGCTACTACATTTGTAAATGCCAACGAACTTGCTAGGAGTGGCCGTACCATTATTGCGGTTTTAAACCTGGCGCATTGGGAGGCAGACTTGTTAGTAACATATTCAGGAGCGTTTTAAAGTGCTGTTCGTCAAATAGCTGAGAAATCGCTTTTGACCACACTGGCATGGAAATCAAATGTGTGCGATATAAATGACGTATTTCTTCTGAGCTGCGCTTCCACAATATGAGTTTTTTTGCCAGACTACTTGCGGCCTGAATAACAACACGTGTACCATCCCCCTCCCCTCCCTTTTTTTTTAAGCGTAGCTGTTATAGGCTAGGTTCCAGGAGATCGCGTCTGGCAACGGAAGTAGATAGATAAACCGGAAGTAGATCACCAATTTTCGGCTTCATGAGCGCGGCGGTTTCCCACCAGCTGTGCCTTAGCACGGATGTCAAAACGGATGATGGATGGCCCGTTGTTATACCCCTCGCCACCGCCGATGCCTCTTTCACAAGTGTCGAGAGACAAGGTGGCGGCACGTCCCACCAATCACTGTGCCCCTTTATCTCGTGACGTAGAGATCGCACTAGCGCCGTTATCAGCAGTTGCCCTTTGGACTCGCTATGGGACGGTCGCTCGTTTAACCACATCTTCCAGGATCCTGACGTCAGGATCCTGACGATGCCGTGCAGTGTGCCGTGGCTATGAAAGCCGTGGCTCGTACGCTAGTCTATGACGATGGGGCGGACTTCGCGCAGCAAACCCACTACTTGGCCGTCGTGCCGGGTGAAAACAAGACGCCGGTGTCCTTGCTCTTTGACGAACATGCTGAAGACGCTCAATATAGTCAATAATGATATTATATAAATTCACTAAAGCAATATTCACTATAGCAGACCCACCATAGTCACAGCTTCGCTGGCTTCCATCTTCGCAGTAGTGGAAGGGCTCTGATTTTTTATTATTATTTCTTTTTTGTATTTCCATGCCACACAGGGGCACCATTGAGTTATTGTACACAATGAATTTATTGTTTTTCCCTGAAGTTAACTTTAAGTGATGCCATAGAACATAAACTGGTTTAAAGCGGTATGAACAATCTTTTTTTTTTTCTTTCGCAGCTGAACCGGGACTGACATGTCCTCGCTGAACCGGTACGAACAAATGTTTAGTTCGACAAGCGAAAAAGGCGGCGTCTGTAGCAGCGAAACCACACCTAAATTACCATTGGCTGCGACGCCACGTCACGAGCGCGCCTCGACCGAGCAGAGCGGGCGAAACGGAACACTTGCTGCTTCAATAGTGCGATGTTGCGTGAGGGGAGAGGGCTCTCGGAAGCCGGCGCGCGGTCGCTATCTCTCTCCCTTTCTCACCCCCCTGGGCTTGGCTGCTGCGCGCGCCTGCCAGCCTTGGTCGCCGCTGCTGTTTCCTCGGTCTCTCGTCGCTTGCGCCGTGCACGTAGCAAATAATAAATAATAATAAATAAATGCACTTCATTTCTCATCAACATCGCCCAAATGATTCCGGTGTACATCTCTCGCCATTGCCGTGAGGTTCCGTATGACGTCAACGGCGATGAAATCGTCGCCGCGCGCCGGACGCTGTATGTGCGAGTGAAAGGGTGCGAGGGACGCGCGCTTACACGGGGAGCGAACACACGGCGGAGAACAAACGCGCGTTCTGCGCCGTGCTCCATGAAGGGCTGCAGTATTAACCGTATCTTTCCTCCTTTACAATCACCATATATATTGACCCTTTTCGCGGAGCAGTTTGTTTTAGAGAAACGAGATGGCGCTCACGGTGGCACGCCATACCTCTCCTCAGAGACCGCGCACGAATACGAAACCATTACCGCTTCTACATTGCTTCTGTGCGATCAGCTGTCGGAAATGTGACTGAGTTTTCGCTAACACACTGTGCTCCAATCATGCTAGATTGAATCATGTAGATTGAAGACGTGTGCAGTAGTTGGCTGCAAAAATAGTGACTGGTATGTTAAGGAATAGAATGAATCTGTGTGGCCAAGTTCGCGGACCGCTTCTGCAACTGACCGCATGTGTTACCGGCGCTTTCCTCGAGGATACAGAAATTTGCTCATCCCCCAGCCTTGTATCGCTAACATTCAAAGAAAAGGCTTCATCCCCAGAACGTCGGCAAGAGTGAGTACCATTCGTTAAACAATGACAAAGGGAGTAGCGCAGCTTCCTGTCATAGTAAGTTTCGCGCACGTTATCTATACACATCTATCCCAAATGGCAGGAAAACTTACGCCCACTCTATCGCCGACGTATCAAGAATAAGTGAATGGGCGCACACTTGAATATATGCGCACTGTATACGCACAATAAATGACGGACTACACCTATGGCGCACGAATGGTCGAAGCTGAATGTTTCGTGACGGTCCACAAGAGTAAGCGAGTTACTAGCTGTAATATATATTTGCTACAAGGTACTACAATGTACAAAACAGCTACGTTTCAAGCCTTGTGCTCAGCAAGAACAAATCTATCGGAACTGAGCACAACCGCGAGCGATTAGGCAGAAAATAATAAGATAGTGGCCGCACCGGGGAACTTCACTGAGTCAGAAACTGACAAGTCACCGCTTCAAAATATTTACCGAATAAAAAACAAAGAGCAAAACGCACTAATCCTGACTGAATTCATAATCGGAAAGCTTGGATAGCTTGAAATACATATTTAGCCCCGCTTTTAGAACAAGCACCATATATGCTGCTTGCGCCGTTTGGACATAGCTTAATCAGCTCCGAAAGCGCTTTTGCATGTTCTCTGAAGGTGTGATCAAAGCTTCGTGTCGTCCACCTAGTCACCGTCTACGATATCTCCGAAAACAGAGGTTTTCTAAGCCGCGCCGGCGTCATACACTTCCATTGTAAACAAGGAGGCAACGGAGGAAGTTGAGGCAAGCAATGGGCGCGTCACCACGTGATCAAATATGGCAGCGCCCACGGCATCGCCGCGAAAAGGGTCAATAGAGAGTAAACGCGACTTCTTCCGTCGCGCGAAAGGCCGTGGGGGGACGGTTGGGAGGGAGGGAAGGGAGGCGACGTTTAGCTGCGGCACCAAATGCGTATTTATATAAAAACGTTGCGAGGTGAGAAGGTGGTAAAGGCTTCCGACGCTGCTCGACGAGTTTCCCGATCTGATCTCGTCGAAAACCTCCGAGCCCTGACAACTCAGAGGCCCTGACAACAGTCACCAACGCCGCGCGCGTTCCGTGCGAACGCGGGCAAAACAGCGACGGCGTCGACACCAGTTCTGCGCGTTGCTGGTGCTGCTGCATGTCCAAGTTTATACAGCTGACAAAACTACTATCCTTACTCCGTATTCTCTACTAAGTTGCTGTCGCCTTTCGGGTGAAACTGCGACATTTTTTTGTGTGTGATTGTTTTATCGGTCACCACAGTCTAAATCTTCTTTTGGTGCTCCATGTAGAGCTTGGTAGTTTCCTTAGAAACCTTGATAAATGTCCTTATTTTGCATGTAACTAGGCTTGCACATTGCATTTACTTATTAGAACGGAAGCCTTAGGCGCCCATTCCTGGGTTGATTGTCGGCGTCCCTCAGCGTAACCGCGCGAACACGCTCATGCCACTGCTCGCGCCTTCGTCGTCTTCTTCGACAGCTGGCTCTGATCCTGGTCATCATGCCACGTTCCCCTACTGCCCCTCCCTCTGCGAAGGAGCTGACGGCAGTGGCCCACTACCAGTCGGTGTGGTGATTTCGGCCCTAAATTATTTGCCTCAGTATATCGCGATATAAAAGCAGGTATAAAGCTGCGCTCCAATTTCACATAAGGGAGTATCGTAATCGTCGGACATATTTTCGTACTTTCACCCAAATATTACCGCATTTAAAATGCGCGCATGAACATCTGCCTTGCCATACAGCAGTTCGGCGTGTACTATTGGTCAACCGGGTTGCTTTTAGAGGAGAGAGTGGCGCCACTGCAACATTTCCATCATGTTTGCTGACTCGTTGCATGCACTTGTACCGGCGTGCACCATCGGCGGTCATGCCGATGGTAGACACCGTACCGATGGTGCGTCTAGGCCGAGCCGGAAGCGCAATGCGCGCTCCAGCTCGCGCGCCGGCACGAGCCCACGAAATACAGAGGAAAAAAAAAACTACACAAATTGTGAGATTTGTCTACTTATGCGTAAGATGCATTGTTTGCTCGACTGTGACTTGTCTTTTACTTACGTTTGCTTACTTGCTTTTCCTGGCTTATGCGCGTCTACGCATGGCCTCTCCGGTTTCAAAGAATGATTAGGCTTTAGAGGCAATTGTCAGATTTTCTCGGCGCAACCGCCGGGCACGAGCGGGTGAAAGGGAACACCAGCTGGCCACAGCAGCGCGTGAGGTGTTGCGTGAGGGGAGAGCGCATCTCCGCGACGCCACGCCACCCTCGCTGTCGCTCTCGCAAGCGTGTGTTATAGGCCATTTTTTTCTAGGTGGCGTTGGTTATGCGCACGTTCCTTGCCTGCGCAAGCTCTCGCGCCTGCGTTCTAATTGCGCCTCGGTAAGGCTATAGTGCCTGGAGTATATTCTAGGCACTGTAGTAAGGCCGAACGAAAACACGACAAGCGTCTCAACGCGCCGCATGCCTGCCAGGATTTCGCAACTCGAAGGACGCTCGGCAGCGTTCAATTGGACATTGGGCCACCCCAAAATCTCAAGTTGTCCCGCGCCCAAATTTCAAATATCCCCACCCCTATATCTAAGTTGGGAATGCCAGACCCCCAAACTACCAGTTGACCCACCCCTAAATTTAAGTTGACCTACATGCAAATTACTGGCCAAATTGTAACTTCAAGTTGGTGCACCCCCAACTTTCAGTCTGCACACTGTCAAATTTCAAGTTGGGCCATCCCCAAATTTAAGTCGGCCCCACACCTGCTATAAGCTTCCCCATGCATTTTCTATGGAGCCCTATGTATCTCCATGGGTAATCTGTTATTAATGTTCTTGGTTTAATTGTTTCTTGTCGCTCATAAAACTACCAATCATTTAAACTATTAAAACGCTTAAACGTTGTAACCTTGCAAATTACGCATTCTTGTGCAGATACAAGGCATTGCAGTTTCGCGTGACGGGGATGGGATACTCGACAAAGAATGCTTACACATTAAAATAAGGTATTCATTCTCATAACCAAGCGGACTTCTTGTCGCATCTCAGTCGTCCATGAGCTCTACAACTGGTGACCCGGCCCTGCGTAGACGAGTCGTGCTGAGCAGGTGAAGGAGCTCGGCGAAGAGCGGGAACACGAACAGTTGTCCGCAGTCTGTGACTATTCTCGTCGAACATACAATACGGGCTACGCATGTTGAGACAAAGGCAACCGCAACGGTTGCAGCGGAGATGTCTGGTAGCGTCATTGCCTCTGACCACCGGGTAAACCGGTCGATTGAGGTGGCGGTCCTACGATGTCCATGTGGACAACATCGAATCGATCGTCAGGTTGAAGGAACTGCCGTGTAGGAGAAGTGGGGAACCGGTGCAGTTTGGCGTGCTGTGAGGTGCGCATACACGTACCCAGGTCAAGTACATGTACGCCGGTGTTCCTCCGGGGCCACACGTAGTGCGAGCAAATAAAGCGTTGCGTGGCACGAAGACCTGGATGGGCAAGTTGGTGCACAGTGTTGAAAAGGTGCCTGCATGCGCAGCGAGATGGGGATGAACAGTGTCGGGGTACTTGTAGAAGTGTCACAGACAAGTGTGCTGCCATCAAACTTTTGGGACGAACCTCGTAAATCTTAAGTGCAGCGATGAAAGGAGAAAACGTATTTACTGGAAATCGTGAGTCTCCGACCCACGGCCGGCGGTTTCCATTGGAGCCAACGTCTCGCATATCATGGCTGCATGTTGTCTTAACCAAACCCTATCCCCGGACTGCTTTTCTCAAGGATATTTTTCAATGAAAGTTTGAGAATGCGTAGTTCCTTGACATTAAAGAAAGTACCTGACAAATTTTGTTGCGATGAGTAGGTCTTTTTATCTAATTGCACGGAAAGCTTTTAAATGTTCTTCGGAAATCTTGGATTTGTAGTAAAAATAATGACCATTCGCACTTACGTTAGAAGACGAAATCACTTGCGTGTTTGTCCTTTTTTTTTGTTTCGTTAGTTTTCTACCCCTTCTGTTGTCGCTGCCGCCAGTGTTTCCACCTATAAATAAAACAAAATTCGGCTGATACACTTAAGACTGCTTACATGTGGGAGTACGAAAGCATTATACCGTTTGTAGACCTCGAAACATCACGAACGCGCTAATTTTATACTCTCATGATGTCGCCCCACGTCCTCCCCATTGGCGGTGCCATCACTTCTCCAATCACACATGCACTAGGCCACAACTTTAGTCAACTAGATGGCTGCGACGTTACGTGTACAATGACGCATACGTTAGGCGTGGGTGAAAAGAGACAAGAAAAAATACAAAGTGAAAAAAAAAACAAGTAAAAAGGAAACAACGAACACGTAAATGGAAACTTGCGCGTGCACAGAGTGGAATAATTAAACAAAAGTGAATACAACAAGGCTGTGAAAACAAGCTCGTAAATCGTGAGTAGCCCTTGACCACAGGCGTGCACAGATTTCTGTGCACGCCTGTGGTCACGGGCTACTCACGATTTACGTGTTCGTTGTATTCCTTTTTACTTTGTATTTTTTTTTCACTTTGTATTTTTTCTTGTCTCTGTTCACCATTACGGCAAAAAGGTATAAATTGAGCTCTGTATGCTTGTACACGCACTCTTGATGAAGGCCGGACCCCGGCCGAAACGTCAGTAAAGTCTTGTTGCGATTTTCCTACGTGCTTCTATTTTTTGAACTACTTCTGTGCCGGCTCCTGTTACTCTTTACTTCACTGATATATATATATATATATATATATATATATATATATATATATATATATATATATATATTCTAGATTTCCGAAAGGCATTCGACAAGGTTCCTCATGAACGACTCTTCCTAAAGCTATCGCGTCTAAATCTTAACCCTTTTGTTCTCCAATGGGTACGCAACTTTCTGACTAACCGTCAACAGTTCGTTTTCACTAACCAATGCTCGTCTAATCTATCACCCGTTATCTCCGGTGTGTCGCAAGGCACTGTCCTAGGACCACTACTCTTCTTAACATATATTAACGACTTACCGAAAGGTTGTTCTTCAAAAATTCGTTTGTTCGCTGATGATTGCGTAATCTATCGTCCTATTACTAACGACGCTGATTCTCGTTCTCTCCAGTCCGACCTTAACATCATTGAAACATGGTGTAATAACTGGCTAATGTCTCTCAACGTCAAGAAAACGTCGCTACTTACTTTCCACCGCCGCCAATAATTTATTTCAGCTAAATATGTTATCGCTGGTGCTGAAATATGTGCCGTCACTTCTTATAAGTACTTAGGTGTTAACCTGTCCAGTAACCTCGGTTGGTCTTCACACATTTGCAACATTAGCAATGATGTCAATCGTGTTCTATGTTACCTGCGCCGTAATCTTCGTCTTGTTCCCCCTTCAGTAAAACTACTAGCATATTTAACATTCGTTCGACCCAAACTGGAATACGCATGCTCAGTGTGGGACCAATACCAATCTAACCTGGCAACAGCACTATAGAATCTATACAGAATCGCGCAGCAAGGTTCATTCACTCCGACTACTCTTACCACACTAGCGTCACTAAACTTAAGTCATCTCTGAACCTTCCAACCCTCGAGCACCGCCGCAAAACAGCAAGGCTGTGTCTATTTTACGAGTTTTATCACTCGTTGCCTCACCAGACCGACATCATACCTGCGCATCGAACTTCATCCCGTCATAGCCATTCAAAGGCTGTTTATTCCCCTCCAGCTCGCACCGCCGCTCATCTTAACTCTTTCTTTGTACAGACAGCGAAAGACTGGAATCATCTACCTGCCGAAGCGGTGCACCAATCCAGTCATTCATCATTCAAGGCATTCATCGAAAATGTAACCTACTGGGTATGCCCACCCCTCATGTAAAACCCCGAAAGGGGTATTTGAGGCACTTATATATATATATATATATATATATATATATATATATATATATATATATATATATATATATATATATATATATATATATATATATAACCTCGACAGAAGAGCCAGATGCTGGCAAATATAAGAAAATGTGTTTTTTTACTTGCAAATAGGAAACATGTTCATGTCTGAGGTCAGTTTATTTTCAAAGTGTCGTTATTCAGATATTTATTTGCAAAATGTAAGTTCAACCTTTCTTAAAACACCACCTGCTCTTGCTCGCAGTTGTGCTTCAGTTAACTTACAATTTTGTGGTGCCTGAGGCCACGGGAGCATTCCGAGTTCGCCCATTTCGGTCGTCACGATGCTGTGAAGTGCGACCTTGACTGCGCGACGCCGGCCGTTTACGCTGTGTTGCGCAAATTCAGGTTGATGCTTTCCATCTACACACGAGCTTAACCCGTTCCGTTTTGCAAGCGCACAGACTTAAACAAAAGATATGTAAATTTAGCAGTAAAATAGGGGTGCGAGTTGCGGTGTGGCTTCACTTGAGGTGTGGCTTCACGGCAGTGAGAATTTTACCTCGAGGTGTGGTTTCACGGCAGGATGACCCACACTGCCGTGAAACCATCTTTAGAGCAAACATCTGCGTCATCGGCGTCGCCGACGAGGTGGGAAACAGAGCAGCTGGGGCGAAGGTATGACAAGGGCGATTCATGTATCCCTGAAAAGAGACTATTTTTACAAATGTTCTGGCATTCTATGCAGTTATTTTCGTGGGTTATACTGGCGAACTTTTTTTTTCTTCATTCCGGGTTGCTGTAATTGTTGGTGCGTCTTAATCGCGGGAAATACGTATATTCTTTCCTTTCGAAATCCCGTAATACTGAAATTCCAGCCTGAGCTAATATCGAATATTCGCACAAGCCTACGGGCCATTACCCATTTCCAGGTCAATTTCACCGAAATGCGGTTTATTTGAAGGTGAGTGAGTGAGTGAGTGAGTGAGTGAGTGAGTGAGTGAGTGAGTGAGTGAGTGAGTGAGTGAGTGAGTGAGTGAGTGAGTGAGTGAGTGAGTGAGTGAGTGAGTGAGTGCTTCATGATATATATGATATATGCTTCATCGCATATATCATTGCGCAGGGTAGGTAGCCTTGCAGTGCTAACTATCCCGCACTTATGTTCCACTCTGCTTCACCCTTAAAGGGTCCCTGAAATGGTTCGGACAAATTTGGTAGACGCCAGTGGCGTAGCCAGAAATTTTGTTCGGGGGGGGGGGGGGGGGCTCAGGTTGCAGCGCGGCCTCCTCCTTATAGAAGTTGTCGAGGGATCATATAGATGAATAATAACTGCATTGCCAATGCCATTGTATATTAGATGCTGCAAACTAATTATTGAACGCTACGCACTGTCAAGTAAAATAAGTATTTTTTCATAAAAGAATATGTCCTAAAAATTCTGGTAGAAATAACTGATATCAATGCGGCCGCGTTTTTTTTGTCTATTTAATAAGGAAAGAAAATATCACACGGACATTAGAACTATATCAGTTCAAAACCAGCAAAGCAGTGTATACAGCTGATATGAAGAACGTAAAGGCCATGAAATGAATAAGTTGAGGGCAAATATTTTGATGAATCTTCGTCATTCAAGAACCTTGTTTACATTTTTGCACATATGCAACGGCCAGGAAAAAACCTCAATGACGCTGTCCCTCGTTGCAATAGATTACGCAGGAGCAGCTGTTACCGGTCGTGTATTGTAATTACACCGAGATTATACTGGCAACAGTGAGTACAAATAAAAAGTAGAAAAGAGAGAGAGAAGTCATAAGGGAAAGGCAGGGAGGTTAACCATGCTGAGCCCGATAGGCTACCCTGCACGAGGGAAGGGGGAGAAGGGATTGAAAGAGGAGGAAGAGAGAAGTTCACAGTTCACACGTTGCACATTTACAGTTAAGCGTTCATCGCTGAGTTTCGACACAGGCGGTCATACAGGCTTGCGCACTTCAAAAAGCACAGCAGCGCCTTTGTAGCCCTGCACATAGCAGACGCACGAGGCCACGCGCCCAAGATCTTTTCCTCCGTAAAAGGCCTGTCGTCTAAGTGCCCCAAAGCCGTCCGAAGGGCAATCCTCTCATCTTCGTATCTGTGGAAGTCACATAAAAATAGGAGTTCTGCAAAATATACATTAGAAATGCGAAGATAGAATGGAATATACAAATGCGAAGATACAACTCGCTAAAGGGCAAAAAAGAGTCGCTGGAAACAAAGTTCACTGCTTGTATACACAAAACCTCGCAACAAAATATTTAAATATACGTCTAAGTCTCCAATAAATCTACGTATTTAAGCAAACGTCACTGTATATTATGCGTCAAACAAGACAAATAAACACGTTGCGGAGTCAGAGATAGTAAACTTTGCGCACAGAAAGACAGATGATCTCGGCAAGAACAAAACTATGATCGCAGAAATCATGATATGTACTCAGGCCATGCAGTGGTCGCGACAGCACCATACAGGTAGAATAATAGAGGAATAATGCAGAAATCAGTACAAAAATGTGTAATTTACCAGCCTGCACAGCGGCAACAATTATCATGCACCCAAAATTAAAGGAGGGTTTTGCTTCGTTTCAAAAAAGAAATAAAAGCAGGTAGCTAAAAAGGAAAGAAAAGGACAAACGAAAGCCACAGATGATACGGCAAGTTACTACCCAATATCCGAGTGCGTTTTTGGCAAACGCAGCCTGGGCCGGGCTTTCAATGAGCAAGGTCGGTCAAAATTGGTTACTGATGTCCTCGTAATTTCCGTATTCGCATGATAATTTTGATCATGATGCTAACTGCTAGAATAAACGGCTAAAATTTCTGCGGTTTTAAAAGCTAACGAACAGTTATACATTTTTATAATTACGAGCTTATGGACGTGAAGGAACAGAGCTTTTTACTTGCATTGATTTTTGCTGCTTCGCTATCTAAAGGACAAACTTCTCTCGGCGGGGAAGTTGAGCGAAGCGGTCAATGACTTCGGACACGTTGATGCCGACGTCTCTGTGGGTGTATAGAAGCACCAGTCTAACCATGCGTTCCACAGACATCCTAGAGCGCAAGTAGTTTTTTAGTAAACGCTTGTTAAAAAATATTCTCTCTGCGCTGGCAGTGGTCACTGGAAGGGTGACTAGAATCTGGAACAGTTTGTACACATTTACATAGAACCTGCAGTCGCAATGAGGGAGAGCATCTATTCCGGTGCTAAAACCTAAAACACTCCCTCGATGTCGTTGGCATCCTTGTTTAGGTACCTTGCACAAACAGTAGGCTGTTCGATTCCAGCGATGTCCGTCGTTTCGTCAGGAAGTATGGAGAAGCAGCTTGCTTTTGCAACTAGGCTTTCTTTGATAATTTCGCCGCAAATTTCTATAATTTAGTTTTTTGCATCTGGGCTTAAATACGAGGCACTACTGGGGCAACTTTCCAAATGGTTCTTCAGATATGTATCTCCACAATCAGCTCGCATGCGAAGAAGCGCTCTGAAAATACCTGTATTTTCAGCGGGGCCTATGCTTAAATCCATAGGGCCACTGTCCCTGTGGCCAACGAGAGCCAGACCTTGTAGCCCGCAAAAACAATTTCCTCAATAATAGGCCATTTCCTTTCTCCTGTTTTCTCAAATTTTACTTGGCCTGCCCTGGTCCAGCTGATCGATTACATTGGGCACGTGTCCTGAAAATGTTTGGAGAAAATTATCAGCTGCTAGCTGACAGTCACGGTGATATATAGTATTTTCGTGTGCGTGGGAGATTGCGAGCGCGTGCTTTAATTTCTGGAACGGCTTGGACACGAGGGCTCCAGTGCACGCATGTTGGTCCAAGTTTATAACAGCATTAACCCCATAAAGTTCCAGAATTGAAAATCTTTTAAAGCACGCCTTTGGAAATGTCAGTGCACCTTTCGCGTCAAAAGTTTGAGAGCGTTACACCCATACAGTTTCGGAATTGAAATCCATGGGCTCCATAGATTCCGCGGCCGCTGCGAGATGCCGCAACGCGCCCGCTGGCTATCGAAAAGCTCTTGAAAGTTTGTGCTCGGATGGGGCTCCTTGCGTTACGTGACCCCAAGTGCCACGAAATCCACCCTAGGTGCCACGAAATCCAGCTCGAGTACGCAATGTTCGTGCCGAAATGTCTTTCGAGCGTGAAAAAGACATTGTAGACAGAATGCAGAATGATTGAACATAGCTCGCCTACACGAACATGTCGCAGCCTATGACACTAAGACACCTGAACAATGGAACATTCCGCAGTCAAGAACGAATTATGGTCAACAAATGCTTCGACATACAGTTCCGACTTTACTCAATAACCTCGCCTTACGAGAACCTTCTGTACTTATGCAGCCTGCACAACTACTTTCAGTCAAACTAATCCTTGTTGTTTAATGAGTTTGTTCATATGCAATACTGTATGCCTTTTCCCCCCTTTATTTGCTTTAGTTTATGCTGCACTGAATATAGTGCTATGTTATGTTTTTTTCCCCTATTTTTTTTCCTGTTTGCGTATAATAAGACTTTCGATATGTAATCTATATTGATAATGTATAAATTCAATATTTGCTTGTTAATGCAGACTACTTGTTTTTCTAATTGTTAAACTGTATTACTACCTGTCTCGTATACACATTTCTTTTTTTTTTTGTAAATTGACACCTTCCGATCTGTTTACTCACATGTGAGCGCCCGACGCCCTCTGTTGCCTTTGATGGGTTTTTGGGCTGGTCAAGTTGCCTGCGTGCAACTTTTTATTCAGAACCCAACCATGCAATTCTTTTCATGGGAAATAAATTATTATTATTATTATTATTATTATTATATTATTATTATTATCATTATTATTATTATTATTATTATTATTATTATCATCATCATTATTATTATTATTATTATTATTATTATTATTATATATTATTATTATTATTTATTATTATTATTAGTAGTATTAGTATTCCCGGCGTCGGTGGTTAGTTTTGGTCGGCGGTGCATGCCAGCACGAAAAATTTCGGGGGGGGGATGGGGG